>NC_039289.1:4778622-5076122 GCF_003368295.1 Carassius auratus
TGTTAGCGAACAACTACAGCATTTATTTGTGTTTATTTGTTTTTACTTTTTTCCCTTATGCAAAGACAAGGACACACATAAAAAATTAAATAAAAGAATGCCTGAGAGTTAAAAGATGAAAGAACCATATTTACTACAACATAGAGGCTCCTTTTGCACAGTAACACCAATAAATTGCCGTAAAATTACCGGAAGTAAACTGATGTTCCATCTTTGCAGTAAAGCACCATTCACACATCAGTATCAAAATACCAAAATGTGTCAAACGTTCACATTTATTTAGCTGCTTTTGGCCCATCGTATTAGATGACTTTATACATTTCTTTGACTTCCGTAAACAACGCGGAGTAAATGCACCATCCGCGTTAGAATGAACTTACAGGTACTTTCTAAAAGGTCATATTCACACATGATCTCTTACAGACTATATGTGTGAAAGGGGCTATAGAAAAATACTAGGGGCCACAAGCAATCAAAAGGCAGCTAGATCTTTAATGGCAGAGCGGCGTCAGGAAGTGGCCCAAGAGTGCACCGTCATTTACCAGCCCTGAGTGGATTTAATATTGTTGAACTGGAAATGAATTGGCCCCGTTTTCATAAATGAGAGCACTCAAGCATGAAGAAGGGAGGGGGTCATATCTGAGGTGCACAGAGGCAGGAGGAGGGGACGGCGTTTTAAATGGAGTTTGAAATGGCAGGTTTACCCGTGGAGTGGAGGACAGGCTCTGCACGATGAAGACCACGGGACTGGACGCCGCTTTGATAGCCTGTACTGCCTCCTCATGGCTGGCATTCTGCAAGTCCACTCCACAAACCTATTTAATACAAAGGACGGAGGAAAAAAAAGAAAGAGAGGACATGAGGAGGAGAAAGAGATAAGAGGGGATTTAAAAGGGACTTGCAGGATTTTCTTGTTTATTTTGCAAAAAAAAAAAACTATGCGCACATCATAAAAAGATAATTTACACATTGTTATAGGTGTAACGTATAGTAGCAAGAGTAGTGGGAAATCAAGTAAAGCCATTTTTAGTGCAAGAAAACCTTTCTAGGCAGATTCGGGGATAAATAAAAGCAACAAAACACAGAATATGACCCCTTTAAAATGGTAAGGAAGCAGAAAAGACCAGAACAATGTAATGTCAACAGATGAAGCGGCTATATTAAGAGCAAATGCGCCTGAAGGTGTCTGTGTGTGGCTCTCAGACCTGTAAAATCTTGTCTCCTGTTTTAAGGGCACCCGTGCGTCCAGCTGGGCTCTCTGGCAGCACCTGTTTGATGAAAATGCCCTTCAGTTCCTCTCCGTTCTTCAGCCTCTTTATAACGGTGCGGCCGCCCACTATACTGATACCCAGAGACTCCTGCGGCTCTGGCCACACCTCCACTCTAGGAAAAAAAGACATTTTATTAAAATACATAGATACAATAATAAAAAAAATAATTGTTATTTATTATTTATTGTAACTTTAAAATATTACAGGATATATATATACACATACACACACACACACACACACCTAGATAGACATAGTATAATATAATATGATATAATTTAATATATTATAATTATTAAAAAGTGCATCCAGAAATGTCGGTTTCGGCACAGAATTTTCATTTTGGTGCATCCCTATATAATATAATATCATATAATAATATAAAAAAAAGAAGAGCAGAGGCTTATTTGATTTATTATCATGGATACAAAAACATCAAATCAGCACATCACTTCCTGTCCTTATCACAATAAACTGAGCTACATTAGCAGACATTGAGAAAAAAAAAAAAAAAAAAAAAATTATATATATATATATATATATATATATATATATATATATATATATATATATATATATATATATATATATATATATATATATATATACACTGATAGTGAGAGAGTGGGAGTGAGAGTGTGTGAGTGAGAGAGTGAGTGAGTGAGAGAGTAAGTGAGAGTGAGTGTGAGTGAGAGTTTGTGAGTGAGTGAGTGAGAGTGAGAGAGTGAGAGTGAGTGAGTGAAAGAGTGAGTGAGGGAGTGAGTGAGTGAGAGAGTGAGTAAAAATCTCCATGGAAATCTCCTGATTGACAGAAACTCTTCAGTGTTTTTACCTGCGTGGGGGACCCCAGTGACTGAACGCAGGTGTCTCCTCACCTTCTCCCTCCTCTCTTTCAGGCAGATCACTGCAGACAATAAATTTACTGTACAGTCATAATAAAAAGCATCATTCCTAAACTTACCATCAAATTCTAAAACATCAATGATTCTTAATGATGCAGAGTTTGCTACCTGTGGCCTTCTCTCATTGAACCGGCAGCCCCCTGTTTTCTTCTCTTCCTGCTGCAAGAGGAAGTGCGCTGTGCAGTTCTGCAGAGAGAAATCGAGCGCACAAATCCCTCAAAGATGTATTACAGTCCCAGACTCAGTCTTAGTCACATATGCTAGATTGAAGCAGGTTCATGCAGAATAAACAGCGATTCTGACTTAATCACACTCACATTAACCATCTCAGATCTGCGTTCACAAAAGCAAGTGAAATTATTTCTTAAATATTTCACTTGATTAAACAGCATGAACAAACAAATTCCACTGTAATATCAGGGAAGAATAAAGTATGATTAATAATTTATAAAGAGGAGCGGAGGAAAGCCATCCAACAGCTTATAAACTTACTTGATTTAAAATTTCTGATACAAAAACATTAAATCAATCAGCATTACTTCCTGTCCCTATTAAAATCATTACATAAACAGAGCTAGAACATACAACTAGAAATGCTTTGAGCTTAACAAATTGCAGAGAAAGTGCTCTAGAAAACAAATAATAATACAACATTATAATATAATTATTATATTATAGAAAATACATTATTATATTGCTATTTTATAAAGAGTTTATTATTATTATTTATTGTTAGATTTATGTTATTTAATTATATTTATTTAGAACATTTATAGTTTATTCATAATTTAATAATAGTGCAAATATTTTCCCTTTCTGAAGATCAATATTGTGCAGTGAAAAAATTATTAATGTGTTAATTATTTCCAAAAACATGTATGTGCATAAACCAAAAAGCAGTCTCTCTCACACACATCTAATCTCTAATTTATGATTACCTGCTTAGTTTGAATCTTATTTTTACATCTTTAAAATTCTAGTTTATCAACGGCCCTTGTTAATATTTAAGCACCACATCTGTCCAGCAGGTGGAGTTATCATTCCATTAGAAAACATAATCACAGTAATTAAAATTCCACACAGGGCACCTGATGAAAACAAGGACCAAAAATTCATAATCGCATAATAAGTCATAATCGCGTTGTGATTTTAAAATGTTGTCCCCTAAACCAAACTAAACCAATGACAACATGGCAATTTGTTGATAAACAGAAGTAAGCTGAGTGACGGATAGAGACGAGTGTGTGTGTGTGTGTGTGTGTGTGTTTATTACAGATGGAGACTCACTCTGTGTCTGTGTCGGTCAAGGTAAGCTCTGAGTCTGCCTCGCTGTCTGCTGCCTCGATCCATGTGGCAGACTGACCTGAGAACAGATGTATAATAAATGTCAAACTGCAATAATCTACAGTATATTAAGACTGAAATAAGCCTTGCTTCGAAGACAAATACTCACTAAGGGGAATTTGCGGGAGCTGCAGCTGAATCTTCTCAAAGCTTGTGCAAAGCTCATCGTCCACCTCTGGAAACTAAACAACACAAGAATTCAACACACCCCAAAATAAAAAGAAATTATACCTTGAATATTCTTAATATAAAATTCTCACTGTGACAACTTAAAATTCTCATTAATTTAACGCATTCGTTTTTGTGTGTGGTATCATTTGTTGTAATGGATTTCATTTCAATGTATGGGAATAAAAAATATTTAAATGTAAAACCTGTTCTTGTGCATCCGGTTGATTGTTGAACTGGTAGGGGCTGGATGGTGTTGGCTCTTCCCAGGAGCGAGTCTTAACACTCAAGTATGAAGGCAGACTGTCGCCCTTGACCTTGGAGCTCCCTTGGTCCTTCATGGTGTCCATCTCCTGCTCTTCATCATCCTCATCTACAGCCATCTCTCGCTCCAGGACGGGCAGGACGCCAATGGTGGTGAGGGGAGAGGTGTAGCGGGGCTCAGCGTCCAGGATAAGCTCTGGCTCCTCATCCAGGTCGTCAGATAAGACCGAGCCATTTCCAAAGTCCTATCCACAACAAAAATGATGTTAAATTTCTAGTCTGTTACTCACTCAAAGAAAAAGTCAGAAGAGTTAGTAAAGTAGTATAAATCCACCACTTTAATATGGAAAAGAGCAGCTTGAACATTCTGCTAAACATCTATTTCAGTGTTCCACAGATAAAAAGTCAGAATTTGACCAATAAAATCGAATTTGGATTTCTAGGACAAATATTTCTTATATTGGTAATAGTAAATATACAAATTTTTGGGGAATTTGACCCTGCAACCTTCTGACGACCAATCCAAAATTTTGAACCACAGAGCTATATTAACCAAATACAAGCTAAAACGTCCATATTTATATGAACAATGCTAAAAAAAAATGAAATTTTTAGTCAAAGCAAGGCCTAAGAGCTGTGCTAAACTCTAACCTGTTAAATGTTCATATTTATATAATTCATGCTCAAAAATGGTATCTTTAGTTTTTTTTCATAGAAAGCTAGTCCAAGAGTTAAACTAAACTCAGTCTAAGACTATGTATTACTTTGAGGAGATAATTTTTGGTTGAAAAATCCCTTTAATAGCACTATGATAGTAATCTCTTGAGGGATTTGAACCCACAAACCTCTGGATAAAAAAACTAAATCTTGAACTACATGGCTACATCTAACAAATACAAGCAAAAATTCTTTCATAAGCACTAAGAAAAGTGCTGTATTCAATTCAGTCCAAACCTGCCCAACTTTGTTTCATTTTTTTGAGTCGACCCCACCCCCGAAACTCCTGATAGTGAAACCCTATGCTACTTTATACCCCTTTTTAACATTCCTCCCCCCTAAATTATCCGCTAACAGAAACGTCTGATGTTGGAGTGGGCGTGGAGGGTAGAGACATCTCACCTCTCATCTGTCTGCTGCATACAAAGCAGCTCTTTCTATCCCTGCAACAGGGTGCCGGAGCTTGTCCTCCTCTCCCTCTTCCACACACATACAGATCATAAGAGCTGAAAGCGCACTTTTCCCCTACGATGCTCCAACAAGCCGACTCAGCGCCTTTCTCACTCACCCTTGCAGGGAGCAGAACCAATTTGTCATGAAAAATGTGTCGAGTCTAAAATCCTAATGGCGCAATTAGTCTCGTTTTGAGTAGATTTACGGCAGCACTTGACTCGGCCGCCTCAATTACATCTTTGCTAAAATTCAAGGATAATATGGTACATTTCAAAGGCCCATAGAGGGGTCATGCATCAGCTCTAAAAAGATTTCTCTCATGAGGCTCGCTCATTTGTTCCTCTTTTTCCTCACTCATCTTCTTTTGCTCAAGCTCTTTTTCTTTCTCGCTTGGGATCTCTTTGTTAATAACTACTAATGTAGTTGGGGTTTCTTTGCTACATATTGATGTACATAAGTGTCTTTTCAGATGATGGACCAGGGGTCTTCAACTTTTTCTCATGACAACAAAACACTTACTAACTTCTGCTTTTGTTACAGTTCATGTTTTATTT
Organism: Carassius auratus; assembly: GCF_003368295.1. NCBI lineage: Eukaryota > Metazoa > Chordata > Actinopteri > Cypriniformes > Cyprinidae > Carassius > Carassius auratus. The sequence continues at coordinate 4,784,296 of NC_039289.1, forward strand.
TTACATTATATTTTAAATAATTTTTAAATCAAAACAGAGTTTTAGAGTTTATATGTATAAAAAACTGTGGGATGTTTTATAAGGTATACTGTATATGTGAATATAAGATTATAGTATTTATGTAATGTGTGTGTATATATATATATATATATATATATATATATATATATATATATATATATATATATATATATATATATATACATATATATATATATATACACACATATATATATATATATATATATATATATATATATATATATATATATATATATATATATATATATATATATATATATATATATATATATATATATATATATATATATACACATATATACATATATATACACACACACACTATGGTTCAAAAGGTTTGGATCTGTAAAATGTGTAATTTTTTGAAAGGAGTTTCTTATGTTCACCAAGGCTGCATTTATTTGCTTGAAAATACTGTAAAAACAGTAATATTGAGAAATATCACTATTTTAAAGAAGCATTTTTTATTATTATTAATTTATTCTAAAATTATTCCAGTGATGCAAAGCCTAATTTTTAGTATCATTGCTCCGGTCTTCAAAGTCACATGATCCTTCAGAAATCATTCTAATATGCTGATTTTCTGCTCAAGAAACATTTCTTATTATCAATGCTGAAAGCAGTTACAGTGTAAAATTTCGTGGAAACCATGATCATTTTTTTTTAATTAATAGAAATCACAAAATAACAGCATTCATTTAAAACAGAAGTCTTTTGCAAATGTCATTTTTTGTTCAATTTTTTGCTAAAAATAAGTATTAACTGCTTTCAAAAAAGTGAACTAAAAGAGTATTCTGAATACCTCTTGCATAGATGGAGTGACGGAATGCTTTGCTGTTGTTTGCTCATCAGCGCCCTCTACAGCCCAAGAGGACTGCTGCCCACTACCTTTGACCTCTGCCTGTGTAGTTCAGACACAAAACAATGCAAAATAAACTCAGCGACTAAACGGACATATCATATATAACACTGTGCCAATAGCAGGATGAACCAAACATTTAACTACAAAAAGCCAAACATGCTTTTATAATGCTTACCTAACAGTGTAACAGTAACCTAATTCACATTCATGGTAAACATCTGATTTACATAGCACAAAAATTGAATGAAAAATTGTGAGATAAAGTTTAAAATAAGATATAGCCATATTGTGAGATATAAAATCACTCTTTTAAACACTATAAAGCTCCACAAGCCAAAGTAATACTTTGAAGAAATACCCACCAATCTTAAATATTTACTCAAATAAACACTTCCAGCTCTGAATGTTAACAGAATGAGGCCATAATTACATAGTGGCTCTTACCACCAGTGGTTTCCTGATTCCAAGGTAGACTCTCCCAGGCGGAGCAGATTTGAGGACCTCTACCGCCTGGGCCAGAGAGCATGTTTCCAGATGAGTGTCATTGACGAAAACCAGCTGGTCACCCGGGAGGAGCCCCCCGTGAATGTCCGCCACCCCTCCAGGCACCAGAGAGCGAATGACAATCACAGAGCGTGCAACATCCAGAGGGTCCTGCAGAGGGCAATGCAGACCAACGCAAACACACAAACAGAAAAACAGAGGGGAAAAAGAAACATGAGAACAAAGTGAGGAGCGATGGTGACCCTGATTTAACCTATACATCACAGTCACATCAAAAAGCAGATCAAGAAGACTGCCTTTTGAAGTTTCACTTATGTTTAAATTGTAATACAAACATTTAATTAAAACAGCACCTGTGTAAGCAGAGCATAAAAATTTGCAAACAAGCAAATGGGTCATTCCTGTTATTCGGCACCTTGTGAATGCTACTTAGAGAAAACCTCACACATATGTACTTCACAACAGGAATGACTTGGCTAGCTTTGCATTGAAATGCACTTCCAAAAGAGTGGAAGGCCAAATGAGGCCAACTCCAACATCCCAAGCGCTATGGTATCAATCACATCTCTGGGGAGCTCTGCCATAAAACCGCAATTCAACCGATTTGATGTCTCCAACAATATATTTCATGACCCATATGGGCGGCTTTTATGTGGCGAATGACAATATAAAAGTGATTAACAAGTAGTTATTTCAGAGTAAAAACTGAAGCGGGAGCACAGTCATTAGTAATCTCATCTATCTGCCCATGAACATTTACAATCCAACCATGTCAAAAGACCTGACAAATGGACGATCCTTGCATTTTTTGAGATTTCTGACATGAATCTCTTCTACTGTAATGTTAAAAAAGAAAAGTGTGTTGTTTTTTAATCATTTCAGTATCTGGAGTTGTTTTTTGGACAAGACCACAAAAGACATGTCAAGGTTCAGACCATAATGACCACTCAAAAAAAAGGAGATAATATATTATTGACAAGGATTTTTGACAGCAGAGGACCCTGAGTGAAACTGCGGACCGCAGATCGGGAAACTTCACCCAGATCAACCATTAAAAGTGGGTTAGCAAACCCGGTAATTACTGCCCCCTGATTACCCAGTGAGCCACTGCTGCACGGGAAGCAGACGAGAAGAGAAATGCAATTTCAGAGCGAGATGAACTGAGGCCTGTAGAAGGGGAAGAAAGAGGAGAAAAAAAAGACAGGAAAAAGTTGGAGAGAGGATTTGAAGTTCCACTCCAGCTGGCGCTTTAGGAGGACACAGGCTGCATTGTCCGGCTGCCGGGTTCCAGCCAAGCGTGCTTTGCTTTCCAAGCCCTGCTCTCATCCCACATGGCCAGTGATGTCAGTAGAGCAGCTATGAAAAAACAGGCAAGGGGAACAGGCAAGCACAAGGGGCCCCTAATACGACAATGTGTCACCTGCTAGGGAATAAAGATACCGATCAGTAAGGATGTTCACACAAGAGATGGAAAGAAAGTGAGCTAGGTTGCGCCATTTCTTATTCATGTTTTTATCTGAGTGCACATATGATTAAGATGGCATATAGTACATGGCTCATTTGGGGAGCAGCGGTCTCCCATGTTACAGGTGTGAATAACTTTTTTAGATCCAAAGAAAATGACAATCCCAGAAGTCCCTAGCGGGTGGTGAAGATTACAGTTTCCACACAACCACTGACAGCATAAAATAATCAAAACTGGATTAAATTAGTTTGGGTCAATGCAAACGAACATGCCACAATATTTTACCGCGGACTACATAACCTTAAGGTGATGATACACAGGGCAACTTTTAGAGCAATGTTGTTTGCCAATGATTCAGTCAACGGGCAACCAGGTGAGACATAGGGCTTACGACCGATCTAAAGTATCTAGATAGAAATGTTTTGCCCATTCTCAATGGGAAACTGCTCAAGCAGAAACTGTTGGCTAGCTAACAGATGGGTATGAGCATTGGCGGCCGGATTGGATATCCCATATTTCTTGCTGGGCTAAGGTTGGCTACTGTCTCCTCCGAGTGCCAAGCATTCCCTTGGCTGGCCCTGCTTGTCAAACGGGTTGAAATTCTTCAGCGTGGTGTCAGGCCGACAGTAAATCGGCTGTTTCACAGGAATCAATAGCAGGCCAAGTCATCTGTTTTGCTCCTGCGCTCTGCATCACCTTCAATCTTGCTGAACAGAATACCAGGAACTCCAGGACATCTGCCTTTTGCTTTCTTTTCTGTTTCAATCCATCTTTTGGTTGTTCTCACTGTAGTTGCTTTGAGATGAGAACTTCGATTGAGATAACGATTATTAATTGGCATCTATGGTTCCATGAAGAACATTAAACCTCCATTGAATCTTTTCATTGCACAAAAATTATTGATAGTGGAAAAAGGTCCTTAAATTTACTAAAAGTTCACATTAAGAAAAGTAATGGTTCTTAAGAACTGTTCACTGACTAACCATTACGCCACATCTGTCCAAATGTTGCCATTCTAGTTTAGTAAAATATCATGACATTCAGAAGTAAAATAAATGGACGGCAGAATGTTACCCACTTTGTTCACTTTGACAGTTATTCACCACTTTCTTGCTACTAGCTATGACGCCAATATTGCCAAGTGCGTTGACAAGTCTTAAAGCAAGCCAAGTCAAAGTGTTGGGAATCACAAAGTGGAGAAACAATGCATAAGCTGTTTTTTTGTTTTGTTTTAAAACTTATAGCTGTGGGCAGCTGTTCGGCATTACACAGTGCAGTCATGACAATGGTAGTAAATCCAGACACCTCTTTCTTTGGATCTGCTACAAGCTGGAACCTAATATTGGAAGACACCATTGCGAAATGACAACACAATGTTAGAACAATTGTTCACGGCTGAAAAGTGCAATGCATTTCATTCTTTAACATATTCAAATTAAGGGTGGTGTCCTATAGTCGAATTGGTAACTTATTTCCCTGCGACAGTAATAAAATAGCCCTTGGTCAGTTTCTGCAGCTTCAGGCCACAGAATAAATAAACAACAATAAATAAATAATAACACGCTGGGATGATTTATGACTCTCCTTTAAAACATTCACTGGATGAGACTAAATGCTGTATTGATGTGCAGGTTAGGCGCTTTGAACCATTGAAATGATTCAAAAATGCATTCTCTCAGATCTCTTCTCTATTGACAGCATGAATTATTGGAGCCATACATTCACTACTGAAGTTTCAAACTAATTTGTTTTGCCCACCAAAGGTTTACAGCCCACCTGCAAAAGGCCTTTCATGTAAATGTATATGATTCCGTGGAAAACGGCATTTGTAAACGCAAGAACCTTCGGAGAACGTTGCGGTTCAAATTCTTCCTGTTCTTTAAGTTTATTATTTTTGTGAAGGGAGTCATTTCACTTTTTGAGTCTGGTGTAGGGCCGACATCCTACCCAAACAGAAAGTTACGCTAAGCCATGTTCCCTTTGGGCAGCTTACATCTATCCTACACCCTTCGCGGGAGATCTGCTCAGTCATATTTCAGTTGCACCGTGACTTCATGTGCACACTTCAAATGTTAGCGAAAACTCGTAGTAATGACTTTTAAATGGCCATGAGAGTACAATCCTACTCAAAACAAAACCACCACAACCCGACCCTTCAGATCAGTTGTTTGGCTTTAAGAATACCTTCATTAATCTCCATTACCAGGATTGCTAGTACTACCAAGCGGTCCTTCTCATATTGCTATGTAGCTCTTCTTACTTCAAGATTTCTTACTTGTAAGAGCAAAAACCTGAGGCGTGACTCCAAATGATTTCACCGTCGCCACGTCACTCAGTCACACGGTCAGGGGTGTCATTAGGGAAGAAAAACTCCCTGGTTTCCAGCTGTCAGTGTGAGCGTGGGCTACCATCAATCTAGCTGCAGTTACAAGGTCTGCTTGCATTAGAGGTAATACTAGTGGTTGAGATGTGAAGAAGAGAAGGAGGGTGGTAAGAAGGAGGGAGAGATTGAAGGTTCTGGAAGGCTTCGAGCGTGTCTGCAGGTCTCGAGGTTGCCTCCTCTGCCTTATCAGCTCAGGCCTCTTACTGGAGAGAGTGGCAAAATCAATTTCCCCCTTGCAGACTGGAGAGGTCCTAGCCCATCCGCCGCGGGAAACAAAAGAAGTCAAGAAGAAAGGTTGAGAGATTCCTCCTCCATTAGAAGAGCATGGAAGACCGTACCCATCATTGCATAGTTTGAGTTGCTCACTTTCGTCTTTCTGGCAATTCCTTACAGCTCATACATTTATGGACATTTTAACACTTCTTTCACTTCAAACGCCTACACCCCCTCCTCTGAATCAATTCCCACCCATCATGCATCAGGCCCTCGGGTTGAAAAGCGTTAGTTTCGGTGTAGATAAGCCAACAGACAGGGCTAGGTGGAGGGGGCTCAGCTGGAGCCGAGCAAAGATGGTGAGTTCGACCGAGAGGAAGCTACACAGGTCAATATGGTTTCCAATAAACCCCAGGGTGCACCAGCAACTGCTCCAGAAGATCTGCAAAGTAAGCTTTAGTGCTTCAGCCTCTTCACGACAATGATCTATGATCCAAGTTGCAAGGCTGGGAGTTTTTTGTCTGCTTGCCTTGGTGGGGATGAGATGATCTCAAATTCAGTGTTGATGCAGTATTGATGCAATTCGTTCGTACTTGTTCATGTTGCAAAAACAAACTATAATCTCATAATAACAAGAGAAAAAGAAGGACTTTGAGTCGGCAAAACATTTTTTATCATCGCATTGAGCCTATAGACTCTCTCCCGAGTTTCCTCATCCCTGCTCTATCTTCATTTCTTCATTTATTAGAGGAAGAATTTAAAGGATCACTGCTCAGGTTACTGCCATTAAGCAGCAAATGTAATTCAGTCCATGTCGCCGTGGCCCACCATCACTTAAAGCTGCCTCTGACGAGGAAAGAAGCATATCTTACCATTAAAATATGATCTCTGTTCAGTTTCGCCACGATGCAGTGGCCATTTATTATAGTCCTGATGAAGTTGCGAAAGCATAGGCATGCTTTTCTCCTGCCAATACTGTTTCCCTGCATGAAATCAATTGGAAGCCATTGCTGGATAATATAAAACACGAGGCGTCCCACAGGACCAGAGAAGTGCAGGTCTGCGGGAGAGGTTCTGCATTCTAAGTGGCCTCATTACATGATCACTTCTGATTCAGGATCAACGTGCAGTTATGTACTAACCCTGATTAGAGGGCTAATGAAGGAAGGAGGAAAGCAGCTTTTCGTTCTAAGTGAGTAGAGCAAAGGGTTTGATGGCTGGCGCAGGGCCAGATAAACAGCGGCGGCCCTAGTCAGAAAGGTTTCACTGCTTTCTTTTGTTCAGTGTCCAATGACTTGTGACATCAACGCACGTTTCCTGTGATCACTCCTGTGATTAATAGAGTCTGGTCTCCTTTTCCTCCACTTAAAGGATAGTTCATAGAAAATCGTGAAGTTACTTTTTCAAATAGCTAACTAAATGGTGAATGAGAGTTTCTCTGTTTGTGATCTCATTTTATGTGCCAAATATATTTATTTGTATAAATTAATTGTATTTGTAATTGAAAATGACATAATATTATTTTCAAAAACTGACATTGTTACCTTTATTTGTTAGAATATGTATAACTCAGAATTTTAACCAATTTCTTTTTAACCAAAGTTCATTGATTTATCAGTGAAATAATCGATGATCAATCGTTCTAATAATCGTTAGATTAATCGATTATCAAAATAATTGCAATAATTGCAATAGCCCTATTCTGTTCTAAATTGCAGATGAATAAAAATTCCGTTATTACTTAAACCTAAACTTAACATACACGTTCACAATAATGGAATATTTTTAGAATGTAAAAGACCATGAAGACGTCATCATAATACTTGTAGGGCCCTATTTTAACGATCTGAAACGCAAGTGTCAAAGCGCGAAGCGCAAGTAAGTTTGTGGGCGGGTCTCGGCGCTGTTGCTATTTTCCCGGCGGGATAAATGGCTCTTGCGCCCGGCGCAAATCTAAAATGGGTTGGTCTGAAGTAGCTTCATTATTCATAGGTGTGGTTTGGGCGTAACGTGAAATAAACCAATCAGAGCGTCATCCAACATTCCCTTTAAAAGCAGGTGCGCAAGTTCCATTATGGATTGCTATTATTATGACGTATTTACCAGGCGCACGCCAGGAGCGGTTCACAGCCGAGGAGACTGATGTTCTTGTAAGAGCAGTGAAAGACAGAGAAGTTGTGTTGTATGGGGATGGGAGAAACCCACTCAAAATAGCGTTGGTTAAACAGGCGTGGGAGGAAATAGCCACAATTGTTTCATCGATTTTTTTTCCTGGTTCTTGACGGACAAACAAATTTGTCAGATGTCCTTATATACATATATGACCTCAAACAGGTCTGATCCTTAATTACTACAATTAGCCTGAATAATTTGTAAGCTAGATTTATGCACATCTAGATTTATGACTATTTTTTCACATTTCCGTGGCACACCACAATGATTTCCGTCATCTCATGTGTTAATATTTTTTTAGTGTAACAATTTATGATTTGCAAAAATAACTGTTGCATCTGTGTAGATTACATGAGCAAAGTGTGTGCGCGTTGTGCACGCTATACATTATGGTCAAGCATGCGCCCTTAAAATAGCATAATGAACAACGCGCAATGCGCCACTGACTTTAGACTAGGTTTTTTCTGGTCAGTGGCGCAATTGTTTAATGGAACAGCAAAATAGCACCAGGGATTGTTTGCGCCGGAAAACGCCTCCTTTTTTGCGCTGAACCGCACAGGGAGCGCAAGTTCATTTACTAGTTTAGCGACGTGCTTCTGTGGAGGGAAAAGCGCGCTTTGCGCGGGTGCAAAATAGGAATGACACATGCGTCGGTGTACAAAGTCAATTGCGCTGGGTGCAAGATAGGGCCCGTATAGTTAATTGTGACTGGACCTCTTGTCGTTTTATCTGTTTGCATACTGAACTTTGATTGGTTTTGTTTTTACTACATATTTTTTATTCATTTTTAGCTGGTTTTATGGTGCAAGGTGACTGTGTCAATTCTTCCATGGAGATGACAACACTCAAAACTTCTTGTAAACACTTCCTGAAATGTAAATTGAACTTAAGTTTTTTCTCAGAGTTACCCCCCCCCCAAAAAAAACAAACAAACAAACAAACAAAAAAAAAACAGAAATTAGTTGATTCCCCACCTGATAGTCTAGTATGCTGAAGCCAAGACCTCGCTCTCCTTTCTCTAGTTCTAGCACCTGCACATTTGGAGACCACAGAGCTAGTTCACTTTCATCTTCTTCATCATCATCATCCTCATCCATCTGCTCTCTCTCAGGGTCACCTGGCTCTAGGGGCTCTTCTTTATCGTGAACTCTTTGCTCCACTGCTGATGCCTGACAGGCAGGAAAAGAAAAGCACAAATCATGACCAGTTAGTAGTGGTTCTCAATTGGTGGGTTGTGACCCCAAAATGGGTTGCAGGTCTGTTCTGTTGGGGTCAATTAATCAATCAATAGCTCAAGTTTGTGCATTGTTACAATTTTTTCATATAGTAATTTAGCTTTCTGAGATAAATAAAATACATTTTAATAAATCTAATGGATAATAATTATTTTAATTGTATTTTGTTTGTAATTACTTTGTTTTATTTAAAAAATATATATATTTTCTTTTAACTTTGTATAATAAAAAAATGTTGGTGCCACATGTAAAAATCTAGATCCTGAAGCAAAACCAGTAGAGAACCGCTGAGCTATAATCCAGGTATAAAGTTTAATTAGAGGAGGGGTCTCCAAACTTGGTCCTGGAGGGCCGGTCGTCCTGCAGGTTCAGGTAAACAAACTTTGCTGGACACCGGCCCTCCAAAACGGAGTTTGGAGAGCCCTGCATTAGAAGGTATGGACAAACCTGAAACTCTTCCCTCATGCTGTCACGTAGATTTGTATCTTTGGCAAACATGGAGAGGTTATTCTCAATCTGTAAAATTATTACAAAATGAGCAGGTATACATTATTTTGCAGTTTTATTTCGAATGTATTGGCCAATGCAGAGTAACTTGCCAAAGGCAATTTTGATTTGCATTTGGCAGATGTTGCGAGTTAATTTTGGATTCTCTGTGTGGAGTTATTTGTTACCTGCTCCTGTAGGCTGGCTGAGGGGCTGGATGAGTGCCACTCTTCAGATTCAGGGTGGTATTCGCTGCCTTCTTCCGCGAAGCGTCTGCAGCAAACCAAAGTAAAGGGAGGAGGAACCTCTCTGAGGAATGCAAGAGCCTCTCGTCTGGACTTCCCATACAACTGCACGCCATTCACCTGCAAATACAACACACATTTTATTTGGACAAACTTTACTCTCAAGCGTACTGAAAATATTTGTCAAGGATGTTACAGATCATATTAACATCCTATGTGGAGCTTATTAGGTTGGTGACTATATTACACTCCGTCTTTGTGGCACTCACTGGCCATCTTTGATTGCTATTTCATGAAGTGGGAAAGCCTGAAGCTGCTATGTCAAATCGGGCGGCACTGTGCCATCTGCCCAAACCGGGGGAAGCCATAGTCTCCACACATCCTTTCCCTTACACACACACACACAAACATACCATCGCTGTCCCACAGAACATCTAAAGCATCTAGCAAGGCCAAGAGGAGTACATTAAGATATTTAAGTTACACTGCAATATGGGATTTTCATAAATGATTCTTCAGAGACTCAACATATACATTGTCCATAGGACGTAGCCTTGAGGTACACCACATCTCTCTATAAGCCACTTCTCCTGCAGCCCTGCAAACCTCCCCCGGTTTAGCCATCCAGGCTCCTGCCAACAGCAACAGGTTGAAGGCACAGCGGCCCTCAGCCACCTGACCAGGTGGGAGGGGGAAGTTTAGAGGGAAGGGGCCGGAAGCAAGGCCAGTGGGGAGGTTAGGGCAGGGGACAGTCATGCAGATGGCCTCGGTCAGACTCTGGAGCCCTCCTGCCAGAACATCCATGAGCCAGCAGCAGCAACAGCAGCCGCAAGCCTTCCTGGAGGCTTGGTGCTGGCAGGACGCAAAGGTCAGTGTTATTAAAGCATCCGAGAAGAGGCTCACCAAAGCAAGCCAAGAGCAAAGATGTAGGCTGGCCAAACCCTGGGAGCCCATGTAACCATAATGTCAAAGAGTGAGGGAGCAAGAAAGACACACGTCGGCAGTGTAGATGCTATTTAAAGCACTTTAAAATGACTTTACCTCCAGAAGTTCATCCTCTAGTCGAAGCAGTCCATGTTTTGCTACTGGACCCTCAGGAGCCACTGTGGAAATGTAGTGGTGTCCATCAAAAGAGTCTAGTTCCACGCCCAAGCGCATTGTGTGTATTGGGAGAAGCTGTAGAAACATAATTTTTATGGTTTGACTCACTCAGTGTGATCACTACTGAGCGTGGCTGGGTGAGATTTAATTATATATCTTGATATTTAAGTGTTTGCTCTAGAAGGGTTTCTTGCAAGTGCTAAAACACAGTAAAATCTTAATTCTACATGGTTTTTCACTAAACGAACCCAAGGATAAAATATTTTTTCTTTATATGCACCAATATTACAGTATATATATATATATATAAAAAAACATTTGAAAAGATCAAAGATTTTTGGGAACTTCAATATACCTTTTTGTGTGATATTTCAAACAAATTGTTCAGTGTTTTTAATCGATTCATTGTATAAAAAAATAAATAAAAAATAAATAAATAAATAAAAAACCGAAATTAATTAACTTGTGAGGAGCTAAAAACCATCTTGATATCTTAATGCTGTCATACTTGCAAGTCGTGAGACAAAGAAGAATAACACGTGTCCAACTCGCTACCATCTGTACTATATATAATGAATATTTGATAGATTGCCATGCCCTACTATAGAGATGAATGAACGGTTGAATGAACCATGAATCGTACGGTTTCCACGTTACCTTGGAGTACTTCTGCAGCTCAATATCATCATCTATGACAGGGTCAAGCTGTACAACCTGTAAAAATAAAAATGTCAACACACTTCCTTTTTGGTAAATAAAACCAAATAACAGTGTGTCAGCACATGAACTCAAATCCAACAGGAGTCAACTGACGCAATTTATAGCCAAATTAAGCTGGTCGATCGAACATCTCTTATCACAGCATGTGTAAGTGCAGGCGGTTCTTGCTGATGTGCAGTTTGCTTCATGTTTAATTGAAAGCCGCACTTAGCATCTGTTAACATTACTTCCCCTACATTTTGCTTACCATAACATCGTAATGTGGACCAAGAGCCTGTTCCCATTTAACACGAAGCTCCATCTCCGTCAGCGGGGCTGGCTCTTGCACTACAACACACACACAATAATGAGAGCAGTGTTTAAAGTCAATTACCGCCATTTGGATGCCCAAATGGAAACATATGACATTAATGTCAGGTGCCGCATACTAGCATGGGATTGATGTCAATCTGACGGATGAATATAATCAGAGGGCTGAGAGTGCGCTGAGGGCAAAAGTTGAGAGAGGAGTCAGTAGTGATAGTGCAGAAAAAGACAACGGGACGCCTGGGAACAGTATCGGCTGGAAGCCCAAAGGACAATGGAGGCAAATAAATGGGTGGAACTGCTTTTATGGGCACTTGTGACCCCTAACTATGATATGGGGTGGGAATAGCAGGGGGTTTCAGAGAAGTTCTGTAACTTAAAAAATAAATTTAACAGACATTTGTAAGGAATCATGTACAATTTGGTCTCCTGTTACTACAAACAATAGAGACACATTAAATATGTTGATACAAATAAGCTTACATGAGTACTTATTTACAAAACATAAAATTTCAGAATACTACCTTAAAAGGTAATGTAGTCATATAATATCATATAAAATGAATGAAAAACAAGCTTGTTTTACAGACCACTTTTACAAAAAGCGGACTTTTTCAAGAGTTTCAGGCCCTGTTGTGGACTGTATGCTAAAGCACGTTATGGTAAAAAGTAAAGTCAGTGAGTGAGTGAGAGTGAGGGATGCAGACCTGATTAAATTAGCATTTCTAACGCCTCACTCACAACACCATTCATCACAAATGTTTGACTATATTAATACAGCAATGCATCGCTTCTACACATGGGACGTCAAACCCCAGCCAACATCTGCAGCCCAGGTGCGGCGCAATGGAAAATATGGAGAACAGGGGAAATGTTGATCACGGCAATGGCTTGTTATGTTTATGTATCAGGAAAAACTCTGCTGACACTGAGAACAAATGTCCACCCCCCATCCAAACGTCACTCAACATTTAAAAGAGGGCGTCACATGGGAGAAGTTACAAAAGACCCACAAAAGTTGAGTAAATGAGGTTTTACATAGTACTTCCTGTGGTTTTTAACTGCTTTAGGCATTTCTGGAACAACTGCGGACTATAATTATACCAGCGTGGACCGATTGTCACCGCTTCTTTGTGACAGAGCGCTCTCGCTGTCAACTTTTGCAATGATTTTAATAGGTCGAAACCGCCGGTGTGACAGAACTTGGAAAAAGTGCAGAAAACCCGGCAGCAACTAGTCCTTGTTGTCCACATTTTTGTACCATTAGGGCTGAAACACATCTGTTTTCAGAGACTTTCAACATTACATGACACAAAAGAAGCCATATAATGGCACTTCCAGAGTAGTTATCTTTAAAATCGACGGGTGAAATTTAGCGAAGCCTCTCAGTTTTCTTTTATCAAATGTCACGTCAATGTACCAAAATAATTTTTGCGCATTATCCATAAAGAAAATATTTAAACATCTACACACTCACATGGCAATATCATTTCTTAAGACCACAGGGGGAAAAAGGCGGGAGGTGAAAGTATGATTAAAGCAGTGTGTGTTTTGACTCGAGGGCAGCTATCATTTTACACGTGCTATGATTCCAGCTTTGGGAAATGAGTCCCTGACAACCAATCACTGTTATCCCGGGCATGTATTGGCTCAGTGCAACAGAACGCTTTATTTAGGAGTTTGGCAGGTACCGGGTCTTGTCCGGATTAATTAGGGCAGAATGTTACCAGAGCTCTGGGCTGCTTCGGCTTCCGCTTACAGGTCGCCTATCTCCATATTTATTTCTGCCGGCTAACATGACTGGAACAATGCATGCTAGGCTCGGTGTAGGAGCTGGCCTGAATCTGACCTCCATGCAGAAGGGAGCGCCCAAGGAACGGATTCATCAGTTTTAAGCCCAAAGTATACTTCGGTTTTATGCGTATGATAGGGTACATGCATACAGTGTGCATGTAATGCAGCCAACAGTGTGGTATGTTAAATATTTGCCTGTATGCTCAGCTTCTGTGATTTTGTTTTGTCCAAAAGTAAGCAATGCTGCCCTGGCTAGTTTTTTCAAATAAAAACAAGAATAAAAAAAATATTAACAACGGGCTCTGAAAATTACACTTAATTCTAAGGGAAAACTAGTTTTCATTCCCCATCAACAGATTTTAAAAATGCCAGATATCGGCCGATATATCGGTCTTGGCCTTGGTCAACCACTAATATCGACCACATTGTTGAGCACCTGTATGTGAGCGAACAGAAGTGTTTGTGTGTTGTATGAACTCACTTTTCCCCTGCAGCTGTTGTTTGATCCCACTCAGGGCAGGGTCCATAGACTCAACCACAGAGCCCCTCTGAACATCCGCCCGTGCCTTGATCTCAGACGATCTCTTCAGAGACACGCGCGACGACTCTCTCTGGACTATATCAACACACCAGTATATAAATATACACACTTAATTCTGAATCCACAAATATTCGTAATCATTTATGAAGAGATAAATATATATAAAGTCCAAGTCAGTATGACGATTTTATTTTTAAAATCAGAAAACAGTGTGATTCGACACATCAAAACCTAATTCTATCAAGTAGGCCTCAAACTTGTATTTTTACAGCAATAAAGGCTCCAACAAAATAGACTTGAAATGTAAACACTGACATGTCAACAGCATGTCTGTCTTGACCACCACAGGCAGATCTTTCCTATATTCAGTGCATGAAATGAGCTCCCATTTAACCATTATACATACATTTGCTGAAAGCCTGTGGTTTTCTTATACACACACACACACACACACACACACACACACATATATATATATATAAAGGGTGGAACGGTTAACCTTTTTCAGCATTCAGTTTGTTTCACGGTTTTAGAGACACTGTTTCGGTACAGTTCGGTATGTGCTAAGTTTATGGAAAAACTATACTTAATAATAAAAATAATAATTTATCGCTGATCAATTAATGTAAAGATTATGCATGCTATAGGATACTTACCAAGGTGGGCATTTTGACATAATTTTTGTGTGAATTTGTCCATTTAAAATCAATATCTTAATATTTGCATGCGTTCTGAGGTGCATGTTTGCTTGCTTCGGATGAGCGCACGCACAGATCTCCTCACTGCGCACACAAGCTTGCGTCCTTTGCATGTATAAATTTGCATGTTATTTATTTTCTTAAAAATTCATTTATTGTTGTTATTATTATTTTATTTGATAAAATCTTAACCAATTGTATTTTTACATTTTTTTGAATTGAATGACAGCTCTGTAGGTACAGATCTGATCTGAATACAATCCATGTCACTTTACCTTTATCTAGTGATTTTTCTACGCCTGTCCTCATGGGCGAGTTGATCTTCCTAATGAGGGTAAGGTGTACGATATCTCCTGTCCGCTTCATTACTTCCAGCACTTCCTGGTTGGTGAATCCCTGGAGGTTCACGCCATCCAACTGTTCACACAGACACAAAGACAATCAAGGAGTCACTTCAGGCCCGGCTCTCCAAGTCGCCTCAGTGGGACTGATTAGCCTAGCGTGAAGCTAGGAGAGCGTGGATGCGGTCAAACTCGTTCTTATTAAACTGTGAGTCAACGTGAGATGAAAGAGACGTCTCGCTTAGCTGGCGTTCTGTTCTGTCAGTGCGCTTGTATGGATATGCGGCTAATTAAGGTAGAGCTCATTAAAAAGTGATTAAGAACCCACAGCTATTATCCTGTCGTGGACATGGATTTTCCCGCTCTGCTCAGCGGCGCTGCCTGGAACCACGTTCTTCACGAAGACCCCCATCGCATCTGACATGCAACAGAGACGAGAGATGCAAGAAAATATTAATTAACCGCATACTGTAAGTTGTTGGATTTCTGGGAAAACAAGGCAAAATATGTTTCTTACCCTTAGTGGTCAAAGCGTTGTGTCCGATTACAGAGATCCCGAGGCTCTGGCCTTCCTTCTTTTTTAACGCAACTTCATGGATTTCGAAGCCCTCCAAATTTGGCTGCAACATTACAGATCATACAGGTTTAATACAAAAAAACATGTTTTGGCCCCGTTATTAGACCAATAGAATCAATATCAATAGAAATAGAAATATATATAGAAATTACTATGAGGCATTCGGATTTACTTTAGGGGTACATTATGAAAAAGTCTGATTAGATTCCCATTTCTATAGAACAGTTATACAATTACTTTAAATTATATATTTTTTTTCTTTTGTTTTTGTCAACCTAAAAAATGAAATGGTCAGAAATACATTCATATTATATTTTTGCATTACAGTTAAGAGAATTTGGGGGTGAAAATTAATATAATCCAAAAAGAAATTATAAAGTAAAATAAAATAAAGCAAATTACTCCTCCAATTTCTCATTGCAGAAATACATCTGAAATATTTTATTTAAATATTATTTCAGTGATTATTTTATTTGAATATTTCAATTATTTTATTTTAATTACATATTTAACATTTTTATTACCACCATTTTTTTTTTATTTGAGCAAAAATTACATGTGATAAAAAAAAAATAATACTACTCTGCTATATAAACAATTATAATTTAAATGCAAAATATCATAAAATCATAATTAAAATTTTATTACAAATTTTTTCATTTTAAATTTCAAAAGTAAAATTTCCTAAATATAAAATGTAAAAATATAATTGTATATTACTTCATGGCTTTATGTAAAGGTGGTGTATTCTATACCGTTTTGCTGCCCCTGCGGGATGGCACAGGAGGTGGAGGTGGCAGAGAAGTGACGGGAGCCATGGCGGGGGCAGGTGGAGGTGGAGGAGGAGGAGGCTGGGTCGCCACCAGAGGGTCTCGTGCAATCAACATCCTTACATGTGTCCCGCAGGCCTGCAGCACCTGCACCACCTGGTCACTGGCCAGACCCCGAGTGGACGTGTCACCGATCCGCAGGATGTGGTCACCTGTTCTCAGCCTCCCGTCCTGGAGGTGAATGAAAGAAAAGAGGAAGAAGTTGACATCACTGAACATGAGGTGAATCTATCTATCCATTCATCTATATTAGATCCATCCATCCTGGAAAAAAATATAAAATAAATAAAACGCACCCCCTTTCCTTCAAATTATTGTAAAAAAATAAAAAAAGACAAATTGGCAAAGCGTCCAGATGTTTTTTTTTTCTGTAATTCCCATTATTCACAATGACTGTTGCAAAACTAAACTAAATAATAATTTTATATATAGTTGAAAATGTAAAATGAAATATTTACATTTAAATCGTAAAAGTAATTTATTTGTTAAATTCTACATGTATCTGAATATTTGTATATATGCTTTTATTTTTATAGCAATTCGTTATATTGCTATAGAATTGTATTATTTTTTTAATTAATGTGATGCATGTTAATAAAAATAATACAATTCAAAAATTCAATGAATACATTTACATATATTATTCATTTATTTTAATATATATATATATATATATATATATATATATATATATATATATATATATATATATATATATATATATATAATTTATTTTAATTGTTTTCTTTTTTGCATATGACCCCTGTATGTTAATATGACAAAAATGGTGTTAATATGACAAAACAAAAGCCCCGATACAAACACATTATACCTGTTAACAATTGCAAGCAAATCATTATTACCGGCCCCCAAAACATAATTAACCTCCCAACGCATGCCTAAACCAAATCTCACATTTACAACCTAATTTGTTCCCATCATCCACAGGTGCAGGAGCCAAAAGTCTAACATCCACAATAACTGTGTCACTCTTCCGTGGCCTTTCCTCACAGCCCTTTCCAGTCAGCTAGAGCTGTGAGATGCATTCTTCTTTCTAGGACTCTGGCAGACTGGCCAAACGAATGGCGAGAGGAAGGGGAGGACTAAAGACTGATTACACAAAGCGCAGAAAGGAGAACAGCCGCCTTTGTGCAGCGCGAGACATGAAAGCCGTTTGATACATCAACTTGCGCAGGGAAAATTTCGGCAGCTTGTTCCTGCCACTGTGCAGGGGACAGCGGGAGTGCATTGAAGCCCGCCGCAGCCATTAAAGGTTGAAATAGGAAACGCCATGGATAACAAAGCCCTGATTTTGACAGCTTTTTTGGAGCATAAGATCCACTGATGTGTGAAATGCAAGCAATGTGCCTTTTGAACAAGAAGGGGTTTGTTGCCTGAGCTCTGTACACTGGGAGGGAGAAGAGGAGGGGTGTGTGTGTGTGTGTGTGTGTGTGTGAGAGGGGTCTAAACCAGGACAGGTTGTTTTCCAGTCTCTGTCCCTCCTGGCTAAGCACTGAAGAGAGTAAAGCTGACATCAGTAGGTGTGTATTGAACTATCCGCTTTTCAAGTTCCCACGTCAAATACTTTGCAGTAGAGCTGAAGATACGGACAGAAGTCATCATCTTAATAAGATTCCTGCAAACACACAAATACTGTACACCGTCCCACATGATGTCTACTTCACGAGTCACTTTTGTACCTCTTCATCTTATAACTCTTCCCCTATTGTTGTCATTTAGTTAAACATCTAAATCTCAACTTCATATTTTTTATATTGGAAAAAAAACAAAATAATATAACACACTTGTATTAGTTTAACAACAAAAAGTAATAAATTATATATAAATATATGCACAAAATTCTACATTTACAGTGCCCCTAAAGGGACAAGATGATGGAAAAAAAAATTATAATAAAAATTAACTAGGAGGCGAAAACAACAGTTTTTTTTTAAGAGAATGCAACCGTTTTGCAAAAGAATGCAAAGTTTCTCAAGGGAATGCAATAGGGTGGCTATAGAAGATATACTGGGGGAATAGTTTTGTGAGGGAATGCAAAGTTTCCCTGGGGAACGCAACATTTTTGCGAGAGAACACAAAGTTTCTTAGAGGAACTCAATAGTTTTGCAATCTAACGAAAAGTTTCTTGGAGCAACGCAACAGTTTTGCAAGCTAACGCAAAGTTAATCAGGGGAACACAACAATTTTGCAAGTGAACACTTAGGCCAGATTTACTAAACAGTGCAAATTGCCTGTGGAACACCACATTTTTGCAAAGGAACACAAAGTTATGTCAGGCAACCCAATTGTTTTTTGCTAACAATTAAGAATGATTCATTCATGCATCGGACATTGTGATTCTAGTGAAGAACATTCTAAAGCCCCTTTCACACTGCCATTCCGGCAAATACAGGGGTAAAGTGTTCCTGTAATTGTTCCCTGGTCGCTAGATTTGGCACTTTCACACTGCCAGTGATGACCCGGTATATGTGCGTGCTTTCACACACAACCCTTGAAGATCCCGTAACGACACGTGACATCAGCGCGTGACGTGTAATGTACGAGTCAACAACGCTTGGCACGTTATACTTTAACTGAAGCAAGCAAACGATCTCTGCGTCAGCGCAGAAAGTGAGGAACTAACTGATCTCTGCTTCATTACAGTTTGCACATATGTTTTCGTCGCGAATGTTGATCTTCCTTCAAAACAGCCGGTAAAAGAGTCGCGCGATAACGCGCGTCATCACTTCGATACCGAATTAGATCTGGCTTTTGTTCACACAGTGCTCGTTCCGGATCGATTACCGCAATGTTACTATGTCCCCGACCCGGGTTCGATTCGGTAATCAATTCCGGGACGTGGTTGCTTTCACACAGAAGGCGACCAGGCAATGTTACGGGAATATTGCGGGTCCGACGTGCAGTGTGAAAGGGGCTTTAATTGCATTGGGTGTAACACTGCTGAATCACATATAAACTCAACTTAAAGGTTCAGAAATTACCTGTAATTTTTATCAAAATGCATTGAGGAAACGTGTAGAAGATGCAAGCACAAACCTTATCGGCCACGCTGTCTGGCAACACGGTCCTGACAACCATTCCTGTTGCCTTGCCTCCAACAATCCCAAATCCCAGGCCGGAGCCATCATTCACCAGCTCGATCTCCTCCACGTGTCCCCACTGATCCTGCAAACGACACACAGGAGACCGTTTTCAATCCCTTGTCTTATACATTCGGAGGTCAGTGGGCATTGGTCATAATTTACTTTAGCCACAAAACGTAAAAAACAATCCATTCAATCACCTTTGATTGTCCAAATAGGGAGCAACTGACAATCCTAGACTTGTGACTCCTTCCTGTTTCAGAGTCGTAATAGGGCACAGAATGCTAATGAACGTGCTAACGATGTGATCCCGCAGCGGCCGATCAATGTCAGGGTCATGAATGCCCATGAGAGTATTTGTGATCTCACGTCAGCTGCACTCCTAATCACCCAAGTCTCCTTGGGCTCATATAAATGGATTGCAATCATTACATTTCTGTTCTCTTATTGCCAGGCCGTTATCTGCCGGGTGACTACCTCTAATATCTAATGAAACCCCTCCTCTGCTGTTCGTCCCGTCGCTCTTTTTTTTTCAAAACAAAGCTTTAGACTAGCACTCGTCCAGTAGTGAGGAGAAAATAACCATTTTGGAGATAAGAAGTCTCACTATTAGTCCCCAAAGTCCTTTTTTGAGATTTACTTAAATCGTGTAGGAATTCACCTCGGTCATGATTCATCAGTGTAAAGATCAGATCAGAGAAGAAAAAAAAAAAACTGTCATTCTTCAAAATCAGTTAATATTATGCAATTTGTATGATGTTGCATTATGGATACATATGGATGTGGTTAGCACTGGGTTTTGTGCTTTTTTGCAGCTAAACATCTAAACATTTGAGTTGAGGAAGCAGAACAAAAACAAAACTAAAATGCAAAATAAAAAACACAAACCAAAAACCTAAAAATAAACTGATAAACAAACAAAAACAAAATGCAAAAAACAAAAAAACGAAACAAATAAAAATGTCAAAACAGAAGACACAAAAGACAGAACAAAAATAAAATGCAAAAACAAAAACACACAAAACCAAAAATACATTTATAAAACAAATTTTTTAAATACTAAAAATAAAATAAATAAACAAAAGAAAACTAAAAATAAAACAATAAAAAAGGCAACATTAAAAAAAAATCTAAACAAAAAAAAACATACAAAACCATTAATTATAGTTCTTCAAAAAGTATAATTCAATATATATTTTTTTATTATTTCATTTCATTTTTTAAGTTTGCTATTCCTTTGATCATTCTTGGCAATCCTACAGTAAATCTGTTTAAACACAGCAAACACTGATGACCCAAACCCAACATATACAGCTATATTTCTTTCCACACACAGCCGCATTTCCTTCAGGCTGCAGCTTACATAAACATCGATACATTAGCGATGGTAAATGAGAAAGCCATTGTGGGAGGCAGGAAACATCTCCCTTGGGAAAAGGCTTGGATGTTATTCCTCCAGTAGTGGGAATTCCAAAGAAGTGCAACAAGTCTAGCCTGCATGAAACTTTCCAATAGGGTATAATTAGGATCCAAGATATTTTCGAGGGCTTCAGAGGTCTGGGTCTACAGAGAGATAGAAGGGCAGGGGAAGTGAGGAAAAATATACCTCAGCTACATTTGCTCTCGCTCTCCTCCATTTAAGGAATGGAGCAGTGATCCCTTGGGGTCCTAACAATCTTAAATAGATAAATATTTTCTCAGCTTGAACGATAAGAGAATAGATTGAAATGGCGGAGGTCTGTTTGAATATGAGGTTAGTGAGAGGACATAACACATGCTTGCAGAGTGACGTATTCATTGCCAAGCTTTTAAGCCGACATATGATGATTGACATTAGTGATTCCCAACTCTCAGACTGACAGGTATTTAAAGGAAACAATGCGTTTACAGTTTTATTTAAAAAGGCCTTAAAATTGACATAATCTACAACGGTGAATCTAAGGAAAACATATCCAGGTAAAAAAAAAAAAAATCATTAAAATCACAATAATTCATATTTCTAAATATACATCAACAAAAAGAAATAGTTTTTTTTGTTTTTAAACAAAAACTAATAATTTTCTAAAAAAAGAAATAAAAATTATATTTTGAATGAGCATAAATTAAACGTGGGACTTCTACAAATAAGCATAAAATAGGGCTGACAATTCAAAATAGTAAATTCGTTAAATCGCACTAATACACAATTATAAATATCCTAAATAAATAAAAATAAATGCAATTTATTAATTTGTTTTAACAAAACAAAACATACTAAAATATCACCAAAAAAAAAAACTACGTCTTTTTATTTTTAATTAACATGAATTAAATGTGCAACAACAAATACTACAAGTGTGTATAAATTATGGCTGACAATCAACAATCTGACAATCATGTGTTAGCAAAGCCTTCTGCAGCCTCCACTGCCTTCTGCGTTTGCAGTGTTGAGTCATGATTGCGATAAAATCTATTTTATTTTATAGAGAGCAACAAACAGACACTTAATATGGCTTATAAACAAGTTCAGCGGCACAGACTACTTTGTTGACATCTGGTGACAGAGAGTTTGGCTAGGCTACAAGCAATCAAACGAAAACCAGACTTTTGCTCCATTAAACAACTCTGAAACGGAACAGCACATGAATTAAACCAAAGTCTGGCTCTGATATGCAGGACATGGCCCCCGAATTAAGGATTTTAAACATTTCAAATCGAAAAAATAAGCATCCACTGAGCTGAAATACACAATCTAGTTTGCAATGTAAAGACCGAATGAAAACTACTGTCATTTTTCCAGCTGTGTGCAGTCGCCATTAATTTGAGAGCGGTTAAATTTGGGTACTTAATTAAAGTAGACGAGAGGGGAGCGTTGTGTTTATTGTTGAAGGCTTGGGTTAATGCAGTTCATCTACTGGCTGTTGGTCTTTCCAGCCTCATTTTCTTCCTCTTCCGAGTTTATTTCTTTCGGTGGTACAAAGGTCTTTCGGATGAACCTGAGAAAGTTTGCGCATTTCGTTCTCCTTCTTTTAGACACGGTTATAACAGGATGTTCTAAGGGCTTTATTTTCCTGAGGATCACATTATAAAAACAGGAACACGACGAATAAATATGCTCCTAGTTTAGGTTGAATTACTGTTTATAGATCGGGCAGGTTAAATCGAGACCCTTAAGCAATTTGTTTTAATTTCTGTCACTGGATTTGATAATCTGTATATGTTTGCGTAACTGGTTGAAACTGAAACGTCACCAATATAAAAATTAAGCTCAGTTTGCTAGGCCTTAGGAAATGCTGGCCTTATTCAATAGGTGAGATTAAACGTGAAAACCAAAGCCAAAAACACCATCTGCACTTCATTAATGCGTTTAAGAATGTTAATGAAATCTTACCAAAAGAAAGTCAATTTGTTACTGCTAATACTAATAGCCCGTTCCTAAATAAAAGAAAGAATCACGTTTCCACCACTGTATAAAAAACTAAAAATAAAAAAAGCAACTGCTAGTGCTACTTCTTATATAGCAATTCACTCAGAGCTGCACGGAAAAAAAAACAGAACTGCAAGATTTAAAATTAAATTAAACATGCTAGCAACATGCTAATCATGCTAGAAACATGCTAGCAAAATGCTAATCATGCTAGAAACATGCTAGCAACATGCTAGTCGCATGCTAATCATGCTAGCCACATGCTAATCATGCTAGCAACATGCTAGTCGCATGCTAGTCATGCTAGAAACATGCTATTCATGCTAACAACATGCTAGCGACATGCTAGTAACTTGCTAATCATGCTAGCGACATGGCTAGTCACTTGTTAATTATGCTAAATATTAATTTATTTATTTTTTTTCACAATGGCATAAAGAATAAAAAACGTAAAAGCAGAATTGCAAGATAAAAACTCAGAACTGGGAGATAAAATCGTTGTGGCGGAAAACAGCTTAAAGTATATAGCTATTAACTTAAAGGGCCAGTTTACCTAATATTGCTATTTACACTTCCTCTCGTAATTTCAAACCAAAATGTGGTTATTTTTTTCTGAGAAAGAGAACATGCTTTTTTCCCCTCATCAATAATGGTTTGAAGTGATCACAGGCTGCAATTTGGATGTCTTATCAAATATCCTGAATGTTTGATGCAATGATGTTTAGTCATGAGAGAATTGATGGGTAGGGATTGGCTACACGTCTATAAAGTGATAAAGAGTGAGTGAGTATTTGATGTTACTGCGCCATAAAGACGCCACTTTTGATTTTGATTTGTAAACTATCAAGTTACGGTTTCAAAGTATCTTCCCCAACTGCTGGAGAACTATGACGGATACAGATTCCAAGTTAAACACTGTGGACAACACAATGCGGTGACATTTCAAACAGCCGTACCGTCTGAAAGGGTCCAGATGTAGAGAGTTGGGGTTTGGCCGCTGTGTCTCTGGCCACCACCAGCTCCACTCGGTCTTTCTGTTGCTGAAGAAGAGCGATGGCCTGCTGCTGCGTCACGCTCTGATCCAGAGGAATCCCATTAATCGCCAGAATCTGATCATTCTCCTGCAATCTTCCATCCCTGGAGATAAGACACATCATTATTACTATCTATGCGATTCATTTAGTTTTAAATAAACAAATTCATAAATTGGTACAATTTATATATGTCCAGTATGTCCGAAACAAAGAAAATGACCTAAAACAACATGCAGATATTTGTCGAATGTGACGTGTACAGTGGTCTCGTCTCACCTGTCTGCGACGCTCCCTTGTTGCACCTGTCTGACGAACACACCATGACTGCCCACCCCCTCTGGTCTCAGGCCCACCACACTGAAACCCAAACCTCCAGATAACGGCTTCTGCAGGCTGATGAGCTCCGTTTTCCTTCCCTGCGTTAAACAATCCAAAGAGAAAGCGCCGTTGATATTAATAGTATAAACAACGCAAGCTGAACCAAAACAAAGTAGAAATGATGTTCAACATTTTATCAACAGTTTATCAAAAGAAAAATGACATCCCACCACTGCGGCCGCGTGTATCCATCTCTGAAGCTGCTCAGAAGATGCGTTAGTCGCAGCTGTACCGTTAGACACCACGGATCCCAGGCTGCTGGACGGACGACTCGCACTGACGATCAGCTGGCCCTTCCTGGAGAAACTGAACTCAGTGCATGTGTCCGGCGGCAAGCTGTTTAACTACAAAGTCGAGAGGAAGAAGTTAATTCTAAAGCGATTCAAAAAATAATTTAAAGAAATGTAATAACAATAATAATAGTCATTATTATTACTGCAACTATACGTTTGAAGGATTATTAATAATAATAATTTAATGGATGTGTTGTTATGCCAAATATTTAAATGTTTTAAATGTTTAATTTGTTATAAATAATTATTATTATTAAAATAATATAATTAATAATAAATATTATTATACCAAAAACAGCAACAATGATAACAGCAACAAAAATATGTTTGAAATGCATCTTAATAATAATAATAATAATTATTATTATTATTATTGAGTTGGACTAAATATTTAAATGTTTCAAATTATTTATATAGACAAATATAAATTTGTTTCACAACAAGCTATGAAGTGGAGAGGCCCTGACAGTTATAAAGAAATAAATTAATACACACATAGACAGATGCATAAATAAAATCTTTGATGCAAGCATTATTGTTCAAATAGCTTATCCAAATAATTCCCCTACCAAATACTGTATAAAACCCCTATTGCTGAAATACGTGGTTGTTTAAGTTATGTTTATGCATGCAAATATAAATTGTGCCCATTTATGAATTTGTAAATGAAAACCTGGCTGTTTTAAGTATACAAATAAATAAATAAGAGTTTATTTCAACCACGATCTCATAAAGCTGGTAGAAATAGTTTGAGATAAATCATTTACTGTTCATCTAAAAGATAAAACAGCCCACAGATGGACAACTATGTCCTACAGGCAGAGGAAAGGAAGGGAAAAAAATCAATAAATTCCTCTGCAGTATTTGCTAGTGCCCAACAGGTAATGTATTAATGACCTTTAGACTCTCACTGTGGGAACTTATCAGTCTAGTGCTTATTTAGTCTGGGCTGACAGAGCAGGTTCCAGCCTATTTCACTGATACATCTCCGACAAGGCAGTTACTCAAACTGAGACAGTAGATATTAAGGCTTGATATAAACCCTGGCTGTTGCCCGCCTCGATATACTTGATAGGTTTTTCACCTGACGCATTCATAGGCACACGTCTGACCTTCCCAGCACTTAGAATATGAAGGCAAGCTTCTGTTATTGCCATTATCTTAAATTGGTGTGCGAATTGTTTATTGTAAAGAGGTTTCTGGTGTCAATAAAAACATGGACTGAATACAAAGAGGGACTTTCAGCATCTCGAGTATCTGGATAAGAAATACATGCTCACTGCAGCACACTATGTCGGGAGGCAAAACAAACAAGTTATTGGAGTCTAAATAAATGTCGTGATCTCTATCCTGATTTGGCAATGTGAATACACATTAACATACTGCGCTTTTATCTGACCTTGGACATTCTTTCCTATTTTAATGCACTGAAACATAAATAGTGCATTTAACCGTCAACATCAATAACATGTGCCAAATTTCTAACACTATATAATGTTCATTAGTTAATAATAATAATAAAAAAACTATACTTTTCGTCTTCATAAAATGTCAAAATCTAGTTAGAAACACAACAATACATTAAAATCATATTTGAATATACCAGAACCACTCGTCTGTTAAGTGTGTGTGTGTGTGTATATATATATATATATATATATATATATATATATATATATATATATATATATAAAATGCTATTGTACAGGGTTACTGATGTATTCATATTTTTACTTGTATAGACGTTCCTGAAATTAATTTTTTCATTTATTTTATACATCAGTATTTAAAAAACATTGAACAATTGTATGACAAGACATGAACCAAATCAACCCAATCAATAATTTGTAAAAAAAAAAAAAAATTCTATTAAAATGTAAAAAAATAAATAAAATTAATAAAATAAATAATGACAAACTTCTCATCCCATGAACCATTGCACATGATCCTGAAAAAAAAAACTGCCACTTCCAAACTTGCCACTAAAATATTAAGCAGCACAACTGTTTTTAATACAAAACAAACATATTATAAATACATGTTAATTTAATTTCAAAGCTGATGGTAATTCTGTCTTTAAAGGTTTATGTGTTACCACTGAATGTACTGTACTATCCTTCTCATTTCGAGGAAGTCTCACCTGGTCTTTAAGCTGTTTGACGGAGTGCTGCAGGGTGAGGATGTGGCCGAACAGAGGGCTCTGCAGGGCTTCCTTCAGCGCGCCGAGCCTGTCGCTGTGGGTCCACTCTTCTCTCTGCACGAGCTTGGACTGAAGTCTTTCCAAGGCCTGGAGCACCTGCTGCCGCTCGGAAGCAGACACTGAGAACACACACAATCAAGATATCAACCATGCTAAGGCGGATTAAAGCATTATATACTTGCTTGGATGAAAAAAATAAATCACAAAAATGAGTGATACCTGTCGGTACGTTCTCATACATTGTCGTTATCTTGGAAATTCAGTGCAGATTGATCTGTGAAAGTGGATGGAAATACATTTCAAAATGTATCAGTCAATAATTTCTTCTTTTTTTTTTATCACTAGCTGCTCACTTCCCTCCCTGGAAATCATTGCTCGCTCCCATTATCTCTCAAGGGCACTGAATGAGACAGATAGTATATTTAGCTGTAACACATAAACCTTTAAAGACAGACTTACTATGAGCTTTGAAATTAAATTAACATGCATTTATAATCTAACCTGTACCTGCTCTCTTCCTGTACTGGCCACAGTACTTTACATACATGTATTTGCACTACTCGTATTTTGCACAGACTGCACATTGTACAAGCTAACACACTGTAAACTGTCTAAAATTGTTACTGAACAAAGCACAGTAAACTATTTCTATTTCTCTACTGTTATTTTGCATAGAATACATTGTTTAACAATACTGTTGCACACTCATCCAACTGTATTTATTACCACTGTTCTTATGCTGCTGCTTGTTATAATGTAGATATAATCCCTAAATTGCATCCCTATTTATATTCTGTATATACTCTGCTCAATACTGTATATAGCAACTCCACTGTAAATCATAGCTTCACTTACTCTGCACTTATATGTATATAATATAAAACACTATATTCTTGCACTTCTGGTTAGATGCTAACTGCTTTTCATTAGCTCTGTACTTGTACTCTGCATTATGACAATAAAGTTGAATCTAATCTAAATAGTGGTCAGGGTGAAATACCATATGTGAAACACTGTATCTACAGTATTGGTGCAATAATATATGTGCAATGATATATCTATTCACTAAATCCCCACAGTTACTTATTCCATTCAAACTGTACTTTTTTATGAACTTACTGTGCATATCAATGTGAAGGCCAACGTGCAATACTATAAAAAGTCACTTTAATCAGATTGCTGAATGTGAAAAACAAGGCTCAGTCATTGTTGTATTTACTTACGTATAGTCTTATTTATTGTCTGTGGTCATGTGTTTGTTTCTCTAACGCCTGTCAGGAGCAGTGCTCCTAATTTCATTGTATGCCGAAAAATACAATGTCAATAAAGGCGTTCAATTCAATTCTATAATGGCATTTACTAATGCTAATTTTAACGAGGCTACTAAGTTGCCTTTTAAAATACTTTTATGGAAAATATATACATTACAACTTTTATTTTTAAGTGTAATTTCTGTTAAAAAAAGTTATGAAAAAAATGTAAGAAATACTACTACTAATAATAATTTAATGGTTGACATAGACCAAATAGTTGAAGTTTCAAATTTGTGATGTAGAGAAATATATAAAAACAATGCAACTGTAATAGTTGCTGTTATTATAATTATTATCAGCAATGAAAACAATTGAATGAGCTGTACCACACATTTTCATATTTATTCTACGCACACACAAATTAAATATACAGTAACTCATAATTAAACTTTTTAAGGTTATATTAATTTCCATTATGACTTTGACTTCTTTTTTTTCCACTTTCTATAAAAATGGAAACCATGCAAAGGTTATAATTCACAAATCATCAATCTTTCTCCAAAAGATGGTAGCAAATCTTAGTTTTACTTAATGTATGCTGGCATGATGCCTTTCTTTTCATGTGATCAAACAGAAATTAATGCATCTTATTAATGTAAGACTCAAGTATTGATTTCTATAACATGTAAAGATATATTTTAAAAGAGGAGTTGGTAGTTTCTGTTCACATGAACCGCCAACTAAACAAAAGTGAGAGTATCTACCTTACTTACCTACAATATTCGCCCATGCACTTGGTTTTGAGGTTGAATCAAACCTCTGTCGATTTGGAATCCCTCACAAAACACAATCCAGCATTCCAAATAGTGTTTAGGGCTGAGATTGAGTCCTGTTTTGTCTGTTCGCGTGTGTTTACACCTGAGCGAGTCTCACCTGGAACCAGGAAGTGCGTGAGCATTCAAGTTTCCGTGAACTTTATTTAAGTTTAAACACAAGTTAACAAAGAAACCACCATGTAACTGAAGGATAATGAGATGTTTATATTACTATTCTTCAATTAAAGCATTACTTATGTAATGTCATATAATATAAAGTACATAAACGCTATCAAACAGGTGCATACGCATAAAACTCCCGAGTCACCGCTCTGGAATCAGTGCAATAACAACGAGACGTTAATGAATAATTTTATAAATCGAAACGTACTTTGTTTTCAAATATCTATAATAAACCATAACTTAGAAAAGAATGAAAATACACAAACGTGCTCCTGCTTTGCAATACAATCCCCATTATGTGACACACAGGCTAGCGCAGTTAGCAGCTTACAAAGTTGATTATCATCATCAAACACCGCGAATAAGTTGAACCGATATTTGGTTTTAAATGCAAACTTGCTCTAACGAAACAACCTGGCTTTGTTAAGTATATACATTAAGTTAAAGGCGTTAAATAAGAGAATTTCGAGAGACTTACACGCTATGTGTGCGGAGAATCTAGTGCACTGTTTCTTTAAGAGCTCCGTCAGTCACGTGACAGTTCAACATGGCGTTACACTGGAGGAGTTTGTTGTGCTTTCGCTCAAAAACACGGCTGCTGATCATCTTTACCTTCTGTCTGACTGTCATTCACAGTCTGGGGAATGATGTGGACAACTGTGATAAACTGCAGCTGGGACAATATCCTTTCAAAACAGCGTAAATATATAGCGATCGTTTAAACAGTAGTCGGCTAGCTAGTACTGTCGCTGTTAATGGTGCTTGTTTTTAATATAAATGTACTTATTTAACTTACAAAACATTGTTTGACATAATGACGGCACAGATATTAGGTGTTGTGTCTTAGATTTGTGATTCAATCTTATATTGAGTAATACAGAATCATTATGCCTTACATTGCATGAGCTTAGAGTACCTTTTTGAACATTGCAGATGTTTTTGTTTAAAAAAAAATACACACACTGGTTACATTTCTATATCTATAAGTGTTAAACGGACGAATAATAAACGCCACTGATTGCTCATGAGTCATTCCCCCATAACTATTGGAAATCAGCTTCACTTAATGTTGCTTCATTAATTAAATGCCACTTAATTTCTCCTTAACAGAGCTCATGTATGTGTGTAAAGAACCCAAAATAGATGATGCAACTCAAGAACCAGAAAACTGCAAGGACCGGTTGGCTTGGGGTGGGTCAGCTGTGTATATTTTAACTATTTAAAATGCTGTTATGTAGTGTGTAAATATACATTTAGTAAAAAGTTAAATTATGTTATAACAAGATAAAATAAAATATAATTTATAATTAAAATAAATTATAATCATATAATATAGATAATCTTATGGTCACATTAAATGGTATACGTTTGTTATAATTTTTTATCACGTTACATTTTTATATTAACTTTAATAATATAATCATGTAATATATAATTTTAATACTTTTATGTATTGTAAAAAGCTTTTAAATGTTTAGAAAAATGTTTTATGTAAATTATGTACACTATAAAATTTAATTGTTCTATACTATATAGGTGTAGTGTGTACATTTGTCATGTAAATAATATAGAATGTATAATTAAAAAGTGTATTGTAGTACTTAACGTATACATATATAATAATATTTGTAATATTATGATCAGTATAGTGTGTACATATACATTTGATAAATGATATTACAATTACAATATGATTATTTTAAATAATATATAATTTATATAATGTATAATTAATATTAAATATTGCATTAATAGTTTTTTTACAATATTATTATAGATTTATATTAAACATTACATTTTATAGATAATTATTTTAAACTTTTATAATAACTATACATAATCATGTAATATACTTTATTTATTGTAACATTATATATATATATATATATATATATATATATATATATATATATATATATATATAATTATAATACACTACAATGTTGTAATAATTGTGTGTACTAATGTAATTATGTAATATATTTTATCTATTGTAGCTATATATATATATATATATATATATATATATATATACACACACACACACACACACACATACATACACATACATACAATATTTTAATCATTATAATTATTCACTGTAATCATATATTATGCACTACACTGTTCTAATAGACTATGGAAACTTAGGATTAATCCTCTTTCATTACAGTGGAATGTCTACCAGCTCCAAACATCAGCTGTCGGCTGTCAAATGGAACACAGTTTAAATTCAGTGGTGAAGAGGTCGGGTTCAACAAAAGCATCCTGTGTCGAAATGTGTAAGTCAAACTTACTCTGGCTTTGAGTATGGATTATTCCTATTGTACGTAAATATGTAAATTGTCTGTGAATATCTTTGAATAATATGGATGTGTTTTGTTTTTCATTAGGAGTGGTTACTCATACAAAGTTGCTCTTGCGTTGTCACTCTTCTTGGGATGGATTGGGGCAGATCGGTTTTACTTGGGATATCCAGCCTTGGGTAAGAACGTACTATTTGACATTTATTGTTGGTCTTTTTGGTCCTTTCTTTATAGACACTGTGAGATTCAAGACAGTAAAATAAAATATGTCAATTTTGCAAACCAGATTCAAACTTGGCTAAATGTATAGGCCGCTAGGCCATGGATCCAACGCTGCATTTTTTTCTTTTTGGCTGTGTGCCGTAGCCCCAAATCACCTTTTTCTGGCACCCATTTACCCATCAATAATGAAAATATCTCTGAAACACCAGAGACCTTTAGAACAGACAGTCATGGATATTCTGCTGTTGACATCATCTCTTGTATCCTTTCCAAGGACACACCTTTTCACCAGATGTTCTCAGAATAAGAATCATACAGATGGATTTTTTTGCACTGATCTTGATATTTTTCTCGCACTTCTTGATTTTAAGAGGCAGATGCACATTTCAGCACTGACATGGAAATTTGGTCTGATATGATAATTATGGATGTGTGTATATATATATATATATATATATATATATATATATATATATATATATATATATATATATATATATATACTGATAAATATTATGATTAAGATATGACAATAACCAAAATAATTGTATATTAATGATCGACCAATATGTGTTTTTTCCTAATGCCCGAACCTCGTAAAGCAATCTAGAGAGCAGGGTGTCTCTTATTATCTCGAAAAGTTTTTTTTTTTTTTGTTTCTTATTCTACAAAAGTAACTTAAAGAATAAGTGTTCTTTTTTTTTTTAAAGATATATTCATAGTTTTTTATTGTTTTCAGTTTTCATTTTATTTTGCTTAATTTTTTTTTTTTTTTAATGCTTTTATCATTTAGTTTTTATTATTTTTATTATTCTAATAAAGCGCTTTGAAGAAAAGTTCACATGTGAGGCCAACAATATCAGTCCTTACAGAACTAAATCACGCTTCTGCTTTCCAGAACATATGAGAAACCCACCGATGACCCTTTTCTGAGCACCTTGCTCTTTTTTTGGCACCAGCTGTTTTAACAAAACGAATCAGCATGCAACAACTAATTAACTAAAACAGTTCTCCTTTACCATCAGATCTCATGGTGTTCGTCTATCCCATAGTGCAATTATTGTCATCGCTTGCAGATGAGTTCAAGTCGTACATCTAAATCCCAAGGCGGAATGCAGCGGGAAGCTCCGTCTCCACGTTTTAAGGACTTCCTGATCAATTAAGCACCTGCTTTAGCACAAAAGGGCCTGGGCATTTGAAGGTCCCCCTTGTTCCCGGTTTCTTTGTCCAGGAGCACCGGAGTTTGTGAAAGGCAGGCTCACACTGCGCAGGAGTCGGGTGTATAGACGTGTTCATTGAGAGTGTAATGGCCCAGCAGCTCTGAGGTCAGTCCAGACCAGGTGTGACTCAAAGGAAGGCCTGGACTTGTTGAGAAGACATTCTGCAGGTGGCTTTTTTGATATCCGTCCTGGAATCAACATGCCTAAATCCCTCAAAGACCAATTATAAGTAATATTAGGGATGATTAGCAGCAATTATGTTTGAATCGCAGGATGGAAGTGGGTTTTTAATGGACTGCAGATCTGTGCTTTTCAAATGAGCACTCCGTGGACATCCAAGTAGGCCTACATACATTTAAACCTAAAATGTTTATTTTGTGGCAGTTATGCATGGATATTATAAACTTGGCTCATGAATGCTAATTAAATGACATACCATTCTACCTTATTTGCCGGAGGACATTAAAGTTAGTCTTCGTAATGCACAAAATCCTAGATGGAAACAAGCCGATTAAACAACCATGCACAGTGGTTTGAAAACTTCACCAGAAGTAGTCTGCACTACTGCAAGCATGAAAAAAATAAAACGCTTCCTCAGGTGCACAGAAAAATAGCTTTGCCCTCAAAATAGTTTTTCTGTGGTCATAACGGAGAAGCCAGAGAGAAAGTGTTTTTGGACACAGACTGGTTATGACGGGAGGCTGGTTAACGTGTGGCTCACTTTTTGTTTGCTTCCAGGCCTGTTGAAATTCTGCACTGTGGGGTTCTGTGGAATTGGAAGCTTAGTGGACTTCATGTTGATATCCATGCAGGTAAGGCTTTTGACCCATTTATTGATGTATGCATTTCCTTCTGCCTTTTTTCCCTCAAAGGTTGATCCATTGTATTTTTTTTGATTTTGGTCAGGATTGAGATTTTTTTATATTGCCAAAATGTTTTCTTTCTGATTATTCGTAATCGTGTCGCTTCAAATTGTACCTTGCTTTCACTGAGGGCAGAAAAAAAAAAAGATCATTTTGGATTTTTTTTTTTTTTTTTGTCATGAATGTCATTTCAAAAAAAGAAGTTATATTTATATCATATAAATAGATAAAAATGTATTATGCTGTAATTATCAATAATATTAATTTACATTTATATCATTTATTTAAATTTTGCGGTGAAATATGACATTTCTTCACAAATCCTGCAAGGGCATGAGCTATCTTCATTGTGCCATTTGATCAAGACCTTTCATAAATCTACTGTAAGTCACTTTGGTTAAAAGTGTCTTCTAAATGATTATGAGATTACATTTAGCATATTAGGGGAGTCAGCAGGGGAGGCACTTTACCCACAATCCCCTAAATGAGCTGCAGACACACAGACTCAGCACTGACTTGTACTTGAATGCTTGTGTTTGTATTCAGTGGCACCTGTGTCTCTCTTCCATTGCCTCCAGCACTGTGAAAGGAGCTAATGAGAGCATGGTTTGTTTTCGCCTTCTCCTCGTCCTGTCCCGAGTCGCACGCTCCCACAGGACACCCCTAACCCCTATTAAAGGCCCCCTACACCTGACAAGAGAAAAAAGCGGCTCCATTTGTCATCTTGTTAGGCCTAACCTCACCCACTCCACTCTCATTAGGCCTCACGGGCCTGAATGAAACTATACATGAGAGACGTTTGCTCACTTCCACACTCCACTGATGACAGATGTTTATGGAAAGCTCTTATGTGTTTGAAGGATGGCTCCAGGAATAATGATTACATGTACTTTAGAATTTGGCGGACTTCGGCATCATATGTTGGAAATGTTTGCGTCTCCCGCTGCTAGCGAAAATAAACAATTTTTTTTTTTTTTTTTGAGATTTGCTCAGATGTGTCTGAGCTACTCTACACTGGGGGAACAATGACCTGATGTCATCAGACGTGTTTCAGCATGTTGGAAAAGATCAGGACAGGACAGTGTGTTACGATACCAAATGTGCCGTTCGTCTCAAGAATGACATGTTTATCAGGAATATGCATCTCTTTTAAAGCTCTAAAAGTTCTGGCCTTTCAGTCTCTTTCAAATTTACTGATTCAATAAACCGTGTGCGGCTCAAATCCTCCATACCTTGTTTGATTATTAGTAGTCGCCTGCAGCACACTACCTCAAAACAATACCTGTCCATTCATTGACAATTTCACGCTCCTGCCAGTTTATCATCACTCCCTCAGTCGTTTTGCGTTCCTCCTCGGAAATACCTGCTTTTTCCTAGTCGCAGTGGATAAATAAAGCAGGCCTTTATTTTTTTAAATGGCCGGGCGGCTTTGATTAGCAGAGCCACTGCAGGGTTTATTGTTCTCTTAATGTCTTATTGAAGGCCCTGGGAGAGCAATGCTTTTAAGAAGTGCCTCTGGCAGCCAAAGCTGTCACGCGCTAACATTCTCAATTAGCTGTCGACTGTCGGGCCTATTCGTTTTTTAAATTGCGACACTTTTGATAAAGAGTATACCCTTCCCTCAACACCCCATTTGCGCACATCGCTCCTCTCTAAAACCTCGTATTTTATACACTAAACTACCTCCGCTAAGAGCCACGTCGTCCGGGAAATGCATCTTTGACAACTAATGAATAAACACCTGGGACATGTTACTGTTATTTATATTCACCGATATCCCCTGCCGCAAGTCGCCC
Source organism: Carassius auratus (assembly GCF_003368295.1). Classification (NCBI taxonomy): domain Eukaryota; kingdom Metazoa; phylum Chordata; class Actinopteri; order Cypriniformes; family Cyprinidae; genus Carassius; species Carassius auratus. The sequence continues at coordinate 4,819,884 of NC_039289.1, forward strand.
CACGTTTTGCCTTTTGGAAGAAATGACGCAAGATTAATGGTGCTGCGAAACTAGGTTTGAAAGTGGAGGCATCCAGCGAATTTGATGGATTGAATGTTAACGTTATGAGCGAACGTGAAACTCTAGTTGACTGCCACGCAGATCTAGACAACTCTCGGACCGATACCATTGCAAAAGGAAATAGCTTGTATTGGGCCGCTGCCAGACAAGCGCTAATCTCGATATGGTAGAACACAGTGTCTGTGTTTGGTGGGCGCATTTCTGCCTCTACCAGATGTGTGTTCTCATTATCATCCCGTCCCAAAGCGGGAGTGGAGCAGAGCCGGCGGGGAAAGGTGTTGGGCACGTATGCCTGCAGGAAGCCGCTTCACCATCTTCTTGCATCAGTCCAAGCATGTTGTTTAGGTAGTAGCTGATCCCAGAACTGGCATGGGCCCCAGTTTGAGCTGTAGGCTCGTAGCTAAAGCTCCGATCAGGGGACTGTCCTTCGGGACACTCCTCCTCACCAGGACTCCGAAAGCAACCTCAATTACAGCACTGCCTGGGGTTAAACTTAAATTGCTTCCAATTCGGCATTACTGTCTTCTAATTCAATTGTACGAGCATGAGCCATCTGAAGAGGATGATAGACCCTACCAACCCACCTGGTATTCATCATTGTGTAATGTGGAATCATGTAATTGTCTGGTGAAAGATTACATTGTTATGTAGGTCTCCCTACGCTGCTCTGACATTTGAGACTCATTCCGTTTGCTCTGGTGTAGATCGTGGGTCCATCAGATGGGTCGGATTACATTGTGGACTACTACGGGGCACGCCTCACCCGTCTTACGATAACAAACGAGACCTACAGAAGAAAGCAGCTCTCTCCGTGAAGACACCAGGTGAGAACTTTACTATACAGTACAACTTTACTATTCAAGGTTGGATGGGATAGTGGTGAACCCTGTCACACAAAACCAGCAGAGAGAACAGGACAATGGGCGTTTGGGTAAGCGGCATAAGTTCTTCAAAGACTTCTTAATAATGTGAGTCAAGGTCAGTGGTGTTCTCGAGTGACCTCCTGGGGTATCAAAGCAAACTGGCAGACCAAGGACACCTTCAGCTGGGCACTAAGCCCCTGTCCACCGCCCCTCACTCTCCCGTTCCCCAGAAGGGGCTCCCTGCTCTGGGGAGAGAGAATGATTAAATATCAGACGTGCCGAGAGGATGTTGGGAAAGCACAACGGGGTCGTGAGATTGCACTTATTATGGCTGGCACCAGGGCTGCATCTGTTGAATTTCGTCCTGGTACTCCACACACATGCTCTTGCAGACATCCCCCATATCCAAAAGAAAATAGTGGCCGCATTGTAGACGATTCCTGTGTCTAAGCCCTATCAGTTTCTGTTTCCTGCCAGTTTGGCGCTCTGGTCAACATTCGCTGCCGCAGTGGTAATGGCGGCGACAGGGCGTTATGTGGAATGGGACCCACGTGGAGACCATTACTTGCTCTCCTGTGTTTACATTGTTCTAGTGTAAGCCTCCAAAGAGACAAGGTCTCTGTCCCTGATTCTCTCGTCTCCTTGTCTCTTTGCCCCTCTTTTCTTGTATATCTCATTTGCTTTCACCCAAAGCTCACTAGCAGAGTTTCATGCAAGTCTAGTCTGAAAGCAAATGCATTTTCAGTAGAGAACTGTCACTGAACAGATTTATCTAGGTTTGACTTAAAAATATTAGGACTCCACCTCTGACGATCATCCTGGCTATTTCCTTATAACCCAATCCAGATTAGTTGATCTAACATTATATCTAGTGCTATATAAAGACAATCATCCCTTATTTAGAAGAACTCAATGTAGATCTAGATAAAGTTTGCCAGATATAGACAAAACGCCCAGATTTAGACAAAGCAACCTACGTGTCAAATGGTCCAGTTGTATCTTAAGAGTTCAATGGCTTGTCACTGGGGCAGTACCCTTAAAGTACCTTAGCTACCTTAAAAGATAAATATTAGTACCTTAGAGTAATAATATATAGAATAAATTTACTCCTATGAATCTTTCAGGGTAAATAAGGTTTAGATATGTTCCTTTTGAGGGTTCTGCCCCAACAACAAGATATTGTACCCCTAGAATTACAATGTATTTATATATTTTTTCTGACAATATACAGGACATGAAAACCTCTGATAAATGTCCTAGAGCCGACTTAATCCTCCTTCTGTTTTTCTATGTTTCATCCTTTATAAATAGGTTTCCCCCTGTTTACATCAGCTCTGGAATGAAGCCAGAAATACAAATGTTGTTCGTTCTCATATAGGAAAAATGACACTGAACCATTTTCGGCATTGGAAACATTCCATTGCCACATGTGTCTTCTCCAGTTTTGGGAAGAGACTGATTTATCTTCTGCTTGTGTGATCCTGGACCTGCTCCCAAACAGAACTAACTCTTTCCATTCTGCCGTTTCAGGTGGATCCCAATGAGATGACCCACCAAATATACAGGACCGTGTTATGTAAATCCCATCCTTTCTTTGGATATGTATTTGCCGTTTCCAAACACAAGGACAAATGGACATGCCAAACTACGCTCTGGGAAAGACTAGTCCATATCTGGAGTCTGCAAACATGGCTCATGCATGTGCTGAGTTAGCGCTGGTCCCTTTGTCCAAGTTCTGCTCGTATCCTGGTGTAGCTGTTTTTTCCACCGTCCTCTATCACTCTCTCTCTCCATCAATCTGTCTCTTCCTTTGAGTCATGCTGCTGGAATGTCATCCATCTTTTGTTTCTTTTCATTCCTGTCCTCACTAGCTTCTTATTGCGGGGCCTCGTATGATGTTTTGATGTTATTTAAACACTGTAAATAAAGTTTTACCCTCATATTCTGTGCTGACATGTTTTCTACTTTGCATAGTTAGTTGAAAAGCGCAACTCATTGGTTTTCATATTGGTACTGGACAATATTAGTGAATGTTGATTTTTGTCAATTTTTCTGATTCAGATGCTATATTTGTATATTTTTTGTGTGTGCGTGTGTCATCATATTTGTATTGGCCATAACATATGAATAATATCTGGTATCGGTCAAAATAATCTCTAATTGTTAGATATCATATAATATTGGGTTGTTAGTTACACCTTTTAGGTGTCTTGTAAAAGTGGTCCATCGTTATCCCCTATCATCTTCAAGCGATCTGTGTCGGACCAATGTCAAGTGCTCCTTCAATTTCATTTGAGTGCGTCTGCTTGTCTGCCCTGTGTCAGTCCGTCACATCGCCATTAATACTGACTCCTGTAGAGGCTCTTCATCACACTGAAGTGATGGCGAAGCAGGTTCGACTATGCCAATGTGCATACGAGCACACTTCCTTATGAACTGCAGTGTCCTTGCTACACCACGTACGACTCCGCTTGGATCTGTAAAAACAGATTTAGCACGTTCCCCAGCGTCTGTGATGATGGCTGACCAGTGCTGCTTTGGGACTCTGCCCAAGCTCTCCTGAGCCTGCTTTAGGCATCACCATAAATCTCCATGAAACAATAGTTTGGACTCTGAGGATTCGCATTCATTTTAAGATGTTCAGTGACTTTGAAAAGCAACTGCATGGTTCAATTTGAAGTGTCAGTTAGGCCCTGAACTGATGTTTGGGGATTTGAAAACCCTTATCCATAAGTATAAGCAATAATAACAATGCACCTCGAAGAGTTTGAATTGATTTAGATTAATTATATCATGTAATACAGCTGTCAGAGTTGTAAAATGTCTCCCGAAAAAAATGGAGAACAAGATAACTTTGATCTTGTAAAGTGATTCATGTGCAAAATGTTTTCCTAACCCCCTCCGTCCCTTTCTTGTACCTCTTTTCTCCTCCTCTCTCAAGCTCTTTTCTTGTTCCCCAGCAGTACAGGGCTTATCAATAGACCAGCCGGATAAGAGACCAGAGATTTATAGTGCACTTCCCACAAGAGAGAGCAGCAGCTCTGGGACTGCACCCCTCCCTCAGTGCGGAGGAGGCCATTCCTCATCCGGCACTGGTGTTTTATAGGTGCAACCTCCATCTCTCCCTCTCCCGCTCTCAGGCCCTTTGAGATGGAGAAAAATTAAGAGGAGGAAACAGCTCTGAGGAGGCGTGGGGTGCACCCTTTCTTTTACCCGTCCAAAAACAACAAACTCCCAAAGGAGGGGTGAAATAATCCTGCATTGCAGACCACATTGATTCTTTATGCAGCTGCATCAGGTGGGGAAATGGGTCCAAAATGTATTTTTGCTTTACTTTTTCACTATTTCCAGTATGGTGCATGCCACGTACCAAAATGTGTGAGTTAATGTGGTGTCTGGTGTTAAAGAGCAACAAAAAATGCTCTATATGCAAATCTTGTGGAAAATGACAATAATAGTTTAATTTGTTAATACATATGCAACTTTTTTTCCTTTTTTGTGCTTTTAGGGATGGTACGATGATTCAATAAATCTTGGTCGGTATTTAATCATAATTATTTATTTGAGCTCAGCAGTCTTTTCCCCCCATTGGGTTGTGCACAAAAGAGTGAATTGTATAAGAAAATTAAGTGCTCACAGTATTTAAATAATACACCCCATACAGTGTACTATATGAGTGATTTTTTTTATGCATGTTTGGTAGATTTACGCGTGTCAAAAAAAAAAAATGTCAAAGGCTTATGACTGAACTTGCCTTCTGTCCACCCGAGGTGTTTGATGCTCAGAGCCAAGATGACACTAAACCGAGCAAACAGGAAATGGCTGAGATCACAGGGCCTGTGAAGTTTTGTGTTAGTCTAAATGGACATTTCTGAGTTCATTTGATGGCCGCGCAAAGTATCTTAACATTTAAGCCACACTTCAAAATGACAACACTGATTTAAATTCAATGACATTCAGACATTTTTCAGCGTGATTTAAGTGTCCAAATACTTTTTGGGGCCTCTAGATATGTTGTTGCATGTGTTTGCCGTGATAGGATGTGGAAAGGTCCACAGCTGCGAAATCCCACAGTGAGTGCAGCATCTCTGCTCCCTTCCCAGAATTCAACAGTCTTGAAATGTGATCAGCAAGAAACCCCTGCCCTGCATTCACCACTTTTCTCTCTCTCTCTCTCTGTCTCTCTCTCATCTTGCAAACCTGTGGTGCATTGAAGTGCAGATGCAATCATGAATGGAGCGCTTATACACTCCAGATATTGACAAGCATTTCTGGTTGACACTGTGCCAAGCAAGCTGTCCTTGTCACTCTCAACAGCCTGGAAAGAAAATGTTGAACAAATTCCTTCTGTAGCGGCGCTCAGTTATACCACCCATTTCTGTCCTCTTTGATAAACTCTTTCTGATCGAAGCTTTGCATTTCCTAAAATACTAAAATAAATGGAGGCCTGTTTCAATGTTATTTTTAATTGCAACTTTAAAAGTCACAAGTACAATACATTTTGGTGGCTGCTGCTTTTGCTTTTTGGTAATTTATGCTTTATATCCAAAAAAGTGCAAGTCACACGTACTAACAGGTCAGACTCCCAATAGTCACCATTTACCAAGAGTATGTGTGTGTGTGTGTGTGTGTGTGACCTTCGTGGTCTTGTAAGCTAATCTGCTTGGCTCCTCACTGTGTGTGTGTGTGTGTGTGTGTGTTTGCCTGCTAGAAACGAATGGAGTACTGTGTCGTGGCTCTCAACGCAGTCTATGACTCAGCAGAAACGCAGTCTATCATTGTCTCCCATCACCCGCGCAGCCCCACTGCAATGAAGCTGCGGACGCAGCATGTCGGTAGAGAAGATTCATGGCGCTGGCGTACCGTGCCGTCTCACCTCTGAGTCAAACACCCCGGGAGCGTGGGCAGAGCTCATCCGCGCTGATGGAGACGCCATGACAGCATAGAAAAATCTGTGTTCGCCAGCTGTCTCTGATTTTACTAACAATTTACACCCCCCACCACCACCACCTTTCCCCATTTCTTCTAAAGTACATCCTGTTTTTTTGGCCAAGTTTTTGGCTGGGAGATCCTGTGCAAACTTGGGTCCTGCGCTCGCTATAGCTATTCAGGGTCACGCATCATGTGTGTTTAATCAAAATTCAATTACCGTGCGGCACCACGCTCCAAAACCCCACAGCCCAGGTTATGAAGTATGATGAAACAGGCCCCGGCCCTAATTGGTTCAGTATGGAGCCAATATCTCCCTAGCATGTTATGATAAATAGTTTCCTGTGCAGGAGGTATGCGAGTCCAGCATCCCCTCCTCACTTTCTCCTGGTCTCCTTCTTTCTTTTTGTGATTCTCGTTTTCTATCTTTCCACATGTGTTTTACGGCACTCTGATCAGTCCGGTGGGATGCAGGTCAAGGTTGTGGTGTTTTCTTAGAGTCAGGCATGTTGTGAGCGCTGCAGTGGTGCTGTCACAACTCATTGCTGCTCGGTTTACATTTTGATTGGTTTAGAGTTTAGGCCATGATCTGACTGTATTACCATTATATGTTCACAAAAAAAGTATTAAAGTACTTAAGGGTTTTATTGAGCACGAAGCCAAAGTAGTACCACGTTTAAGGTTTGTTGCCCAAAGAAAACCATGGAAAGACACATACACACACACACAAACAAATACATTTTCTGAGGTAAATGTAACGTTATAACAAACCATTATATAGACCTCTTTCTTTGCTTTCTGAAACTAATTGGGCAATTACAAGAGACATGATACATTTCAATAAGTTGTTCTGTTTGTACCTTCTGATGTTCAGTCATGTTTATTTCATGCTATAACTAGTAGTAAAGTGGATGAGAGGATTGGTTCACAGCACCATCCACAGGTGCAGACAGTGAAAGAAATGGACACAGCGACCCCATTGGATTCAACGGAGACAAGTGAAGTCAATTAGAAGCATGCACTTTCTCGGGGTCGAGCGTACTGCGCAGACTCAAACTGAGCTTGATGACGTAAATGTTACGTGAGCAACCTGTAAGTTTTCTAATTCGCTGCGTCAAGAGAATTCTGAATCACCCACTGAATCTTCCAGAGAAGGCGAGCGTAAACAGGAGCAAATTTTGGTAAGTATTCTGATTAATTATCTCCCTTGACTTTATGCCTCCACGTACCCCCGATAGCCTCATAGACAGTAAAAGATTGTCTACGAGCTTCTCCTCCTGTCCATACGGTAATTTCTCTACTGTGCGACAGAGTGTCGCTGGTTATGACGCAATCGTTAGCCTATTTTTTTTTTAAAACTGCTTCTACGGGACCATAACGGAAGATACAAGGTAATGGAGCCTTTTATACATTTTCGTGTATCTTTAGAAATAATTAATGGACAAATGGAGTCTTTAAACGCCTCAGATGTAAAGTTATTCGCTGTCAAAGTGACGCCAAAATGAATGGGAGTCAAAGGAAAGCTAACAGCAGGTGGGGGTTCACTAGCCAATGGCGGCGCCCAGGGGTGCTTCAATAAAATATGAAACCCTGCCCCCCTGCGTGCACACAACTTGATGAATTTCATCCTCTTCTCCAGGAACTCAAATGTGTTAATAAGCTTTTCGCTGATTGGCCTGCATGACAATGCGTCATGTTAATTTCCCGCTCCAGTTGCGCGAGTACATTACATACAAAAGCAATGCAAAGACGTGTTGTTCACACGAGATCATTCAAAGCGAATATTGGCATCATGTCACTCGCAAGATGATTTTCGCGTCACTTGCGTGAATAAAAACCATGATAAAATCGGACATGTCAGTAAGCTCTTCACTGATTGGTTTGCGTGACAATTTTTCAAGTTCTGCGGAAGATGCGATTTAGGAGAAAAACAAGCGTTTAACGGAAAAAAAAATTTCCGCAGAAATGCCCATGTCGATTTTTTATTTTATTTTTCTTATGAAAACTAAAGACGTCAATAAAACAGCTTGTAAATAATCTTACAAAACTTTTACCTCAGAAAAACTGTGTGTGTATATAGCTTTTCAGAAGTAAATGTTACATCTTTTTGTGATTTATTTACATTTATGCATTTAGCAGATGCTTTTATCCAAAGTGACTTACAGTGCATTCAGGCTATACATTATTTTATCAATAGGCTATGTATGTTTATAAGCCTATGTTTATAAATAAAAGTGCTACTACGGTACCGCCACTGTATTGTTTGTAAGGCTTAGCTGCCCCACACATTTATTTCAAACTAAACAGTGATGTAAATGCAATCTGATATTCAGAGTAATCCAATTACCCAAGATGAATATCCCAAGGCCTCATTCAGACTACATTGGTCATCCTTGAAGTCAATATGAAATCAAAAATGACCCTATTTATTTAGTTAATTCAGTTCCTGGTCTTATTGTGTATGATTCATCAGAGCACGTTATTCTAAAGAGAGAAATGTTTGTCTTTGTGATCTTTTATCAAAGTGTAATCAGTGTCATCTGACCTGATGACTCTATGTCCACAGAAAAAGCTGATTGGCTAATGGCACCACAAGAACACACATACTGTTTCAAATAGAAGTCCAATAAAGTCTTGTCTTATATGTTTTTCTCTCTAAATATCCTCTTGTAAATGTCCTAGCCCACCTCCACCATCCCACCCCCCAGCATGCCTGCCCAGGTTACACAAGCCCATGAAATTACAGTTGTGTCGCTTGGAACTGAAAGTGTCGGGAGGAATTAATGATAAGGTGACAGGCTTCACGAAATGGTGATTGAGAAATAAATAAATACGGAGGCCAGACCTTTCCAAACCCCCCTCCTCTAATCCTTTATTTTAATTTTCACGTTTGGTGCTGGCGTGTCACCTGATAAGTCGCTCCAATATTCTCACGCTGGCTCAGCCGTGAGTTTCTCAGCTGATGCTCTGCTCCCCTGCCAGGGAGGATGGGCACCACCTGGCATTTGAGGAGCTTGTGTGTTCCAGAAGGTTTTTGAGTGGGTGTGGGTCAGGTTCGGCCTGCATTAGCAAAGAGAAATAACTCACATAGTGGGGAGTTCACAATGGCTTAATTAATTTATTAAATTATATCTTTCTTTCTGAATGATTGCTATTTTTTTAAATCATGTACTATATAAATGTATATATATATTACAAATTTAGCTTTAGGCAGTAGTCTTTGCAGTCTGATAAAAATGTCAATATGTAATTATAAAATTAATAATATACTTTAAATATTATAACCATAAAATAAATATTTAACTTTTAAATATTATATATTTATTTTAATTATAAGTGTGATATTTTAATATATATATATATATATATATATATATATATATATATATATATATATATATATATATATATAACTATGGAAAAATTAAGAGACCACTTGAAAATGATCAGTTTCTCTGGATTTACTGGATGGGTTTGAGTAAAATGTTAATATTTATTTTATTCTATAAAAGGTCTGATAACATTTCTTTTCAAATTTCAAAGAAAAATATTGTAACTAGTTAAAATAAAAATGTTTTTAGGGTCATTCCACCAAATATTGATTTATAAACTCTTCTGAAGTTCAAACATTGGCATTGTGTTGACTAAAATGAATATAAACAAAATATAAATTTACATAATAAAACAAATCAATCAAAATAAATCAAGATAATTTTTTTTCCATAGTTATATATTATAATGTTTATGTTATTAAATTATTTAATGAAAAATATATATTTATATTATAAAAAATAATGATTAAATATTTTGCAAGATTTTTATTTTAAATATAATTTAAATACTTTTTTGTCATTTTATTGCTATTTTATAATATTAAAACAAATATTTTGTATACAATTTTAAACACTGACAAATATTTGTGTGAGACTTTGTTTGACTGGTCAGTATTTCTTTAACATTTTTATTTTTAATTACTTTTTTTTTTTTTACTTCTGGCAATTTACTTAAGTAGTCTGGCAGCATGGTATTTTGTTTTTATAACCATAATGTAATAATAATAATAATAATATATTTTTTAAATAATTGCATAATATAAATAATATTATTCAAAAATTTAAAAGCATGAATATATATATAATTGTAAATTAAAAAATATTATAAATATACATTTTATTTTACTATTTTGTATTTCTTTTTATAATTTTATAATATAAAAAATACACAAATAAATAAATATTTAATGTATAATCTCTCAATTCAGGAAGGACTTGAGTACATAAAAGCATTGAGTACATAAAAGCATCTAATACACCTCTTTGTGTATTATGTAAATATCTATTCATTTATTGAGCAATTTATCGTGTTATATGGATTTGAGCATGTGACACCGGATCTCACGGCTGTCACTGCTGTGATATGTCATGTGAACCACCCATATCTTTGCTGTACAGTGTCAGAATAATTTCTCAGAGCATAATCAGCCGTACAAGTATAACCGTAATGGCTCTGCCGAGGCCTCCATACACACACACACACACACACACACAGAAAGAAAGCCCGCATGTAAGACCCCAACTCAAGTCGACGAGGAAAGACTCTTATCTGGGTGTTTGATGTAATCCGCTCTGTGTCTGCCAGTCCACTTAAAACAGGGCGGTCTGCGTGAAATGAACAGCACCTGTTCAGCAACACCTTTTACTCTCGCTGCCCAGCTAGTCAGTGAGTTTACACACAGGTTTCGGGTTCGTGTGTTTATATATGTGTGGTTTGTGCCTCTCTAATCTCTCTCAGATATCAGTCCTCGTAGATGCAACTCACACTGAGAGCTGTGAGTCACTATCCTGGATCATTGCAAACACTAATGGTTTGTGCTTTAAAGCATTTGGCAGCCGTCTGATGAAATCCAGTGAAGAGACAAGAAACAATGAGTAAGGCTGAAAAGATGTGAATGGCTCCTGTTAATAAGATAAATGCTGAAATGTGTCCCGGGGACCACTGTAGCTCATTGCAAAGATCACTTGGCCAGTAAAGAGGCGTAAAATGCAGGTTTGTGTAAGTGCAACACAGCTATCAGGAAACAGTTGGAGACCACTGCTGAAGAAAATGAGTGGTGCTTTCACAATCAAACCAAAAATCATTTAATTTTTTTAATGTGTGAAATATTGAAGGTGTCTGAATAAATTTTGGCTTGACTGTATGTGTACAACTCTTGCTAGGGTGGTTGATTACTAGCCCAAAAGAGCCAAATAATGTTGCTGTTTCTCATATGACCTATAGGAGGCGATGTTTCTGTATTATGTCAAAGCTAAGAGGTCTCTTGGCCTCAGTCCTGCTTTGTTCCAGCGTCCCTTCGTATGTCACCCAAAGGGGATTTATGGAGCGCTGTGAGGAAGACAAGTCCAATATATGAGACACCTCATATAACAACATCCTCCATCTGAACAATTAAGGGCACAATGGCAAAAGACGATGGACTAAAAAGGATGCACTTGGTTTAAAACAGGCACGCTCACACAGGCTGCCACTATCTCCGACTGGAATGAAACGGCACAAAAACTCAAACACTGACTCTATTGAATGCTCATCGGTGGCGTAACTCAATCGGGGTAAGAATGCAAATGGGTGGTGGGAGGGGGGCGAGATATGGAGAGACGGGTAGGGCTCTCATTTGTCAGGCCGCAGTGCTTCAGTGGAGCGTGAACAGCACACACAAACCATGAGGGCTCGGCTCAGACACCCTGCACCCGCTGTCAGGGTGCCGTCACAGTCCCGGCCCCAGGCATGGGGGAGGGTTAAGAGCCAAGGCCACTGGGAGAGTTAATGATGCCTGACCGGTGGGACACTCACACACATACACACACACACCTGCTTGGTGTCCTCCACCGCTGTGCGTCGCTCCCTCAGACGGGAAGATCCTGTTCGGAGAATACTGCTGATTTGGACTCTGCTGAGTTTTGGGGTTTTGCTGCAACGTCTCAGGTTTTGCTCTCTGAGAGGGATCTGTGAGACTGCAAAAAAAGGCAGAAAGAGAGAACAGGAAGTTTAGCAGACAGCCAAGATCACCTGCAGCTTGCTATGTGGCAGGACAATTATTGTGAATATGTAGAACTATAATACAAAAAGGTAAAACTAAGGCCTGCTTCATGCTGTGCATGCTAGGAGTGCATTAACAGGCTAAAGTTCAGGGTAAAAACAAATTCCTGTAAACATATTTATGAACGCACTGTTGTTGTTTTTTATAAAGAAATATAAAATTATAAAATAAGTGAACCACTTACCCTTTGTTTTAAAAAGACGCAATTTGGCTTAATGCCACATGCAAACAAATACTTACTATTCAGTAAATCAGATTAAATCCATACAATGTAAGTCGTTTTTAAGGTAAATATAATGTTGTAATCCATTTTCTATGTAAAGATGTAGCTCACACATAGCAGAAACATTTTAAGTGTGAAATCAGAATACGAGAAGTGTGAAAAAGGCTAATGAATAAAAAATAAAGGTGCTGTTAGCGCTTTAGCTATTTTGCTAACTTCAACCTCAGGCCATTTGTCTATGAAACTCTGCTCTCTAAACACGTCAGCCAACCTCATATCATCACATGAAATGACTGAAAGACAGATAATTTTTCTGTTTGGCTAGTTTTCAGACGGGATAAGAAACACTTTGCAGCATATAGACTTTGCAGTCTGTATTAGCAAGCTATCTTTCCCATTCACTTCTATACAAGATGCTACGGCTATATACTATATACACACAACTACTTCTAAATGAACTGTGATTATTTTTCAATCTCTTTAGTTACATTTTCTAATAGCAACATGGCTAACAGAGCCACGGTAACCTGCCAAACCTTGACTTTTTGGTCTACAGAGATAGATTTATTCTCAGGAGACCTATTTCTGTGGCATTGTATGGATGTTATCTTTAAAGCTAGCTTAAGACGGATGGCATAAGGGAGTAGACGGACAGAGAGATATCTTGTGCTCTTCTGCTGTGTTTACAGTGGACTGGATTCAGGTTGGATCCAGACTGACCGCAGCAGGGATCCCTTCTCTCTGGAATATCACCCAAAGCGGACATAATTACTGGCCAGCTGGGTTGGGGTTTTAAAAGCATGCGTAAATATACGGTGGAACTGACGTTCTGTGGGTCATCCACACATAAATCAAGGCAAACAAACATACAAAAACCGCCAGACGCTGGACCGCGGTGGCTCATGCTGGTGTGAGTTGTTTGAGGGATTCTGTGGGGAGAAAATACAGAAGGGTTAGTTCTCCGTCTTTAGTATCAGTTACAAATTATTATTACTTACCTATAAGGCCCTAAATGGTTTAGCTCCTGCGTCACAAAACGCTGGACTTTTGGTAGTTCCTAGGATAGCAAAGTCCACTTAAGGAGGTAAAACTTTTTCGCATTTGGCTCCCAAACTCTGGAATAGCCTTCCTGATAATGTTCGGGGTTCAGACACACTCTCTCTGTTTAAATCTAGATAAAAACACATCTCTTTCGCCAAGCATTCGAATAATGTATCTCTTAAATTGTGACTGAAGTTGTATCTGATCAAATGCGCATTCTTATTCTTTAGCTTGGATTAAACTAATTAATTTTACTTTGTTGGAACAGCAGCTATGCTAATGATGTCTCTATTTGTTTCTATGTTTTGCCACAGGATTTACACAAGCTCCAGTCTGGATCCAGAACACCTGAGAAGAGATGATGCTGACCCTCAGAGGACCCCAGATGAGGCTAACCTTGAATCAACAAACAGAACTAACAAATATTGCTACAAGTGTGACTGCATCATATAATAATTACTGTTAATAATGTTCATCGTCTTGCTGACTACGTCTTGTATTAATTTTCATGAAAAATCCTGTCATACGTGCTCAAACTGACAGTCACCACTTATAAGCTACTACTAAATATTGTAGAAACAAAATTTTCTGTAAAGTTTGCGCTGTACAGTGTAGTGTGCCACAGATGTGCAGACAATGCAGTTCAATTAAACAGTGAGAAAATTAATAAAAAGCAAATTCTGTACAGGAATTAATATTTCCTGCAAGGGAACACAGTCGAACACGTTTGCAAGCAGTGCTCAAATTTACTTGTTCACCAAATTTTCATGGCCAAAATCCAGTCATTTTAATAGGCATATAATTTTTTTGTTAGATTTCTCAATTTCCAAAGAATTCCATTTCCACCATTAAAAAAATAGACAATGGGCCTTTTTGCTAATGTGACCTCAACTTAATCGTTTGCAACAAAGCTTTAATTGCTGTTTTAATTCATATTATAGCTGGTAAAGCGTTCCAACATTTACTACAAAACACGGTGGCGACTGGTTGGAAATCGCCACACGGATTACCATCAGTGGGTTTACATAAGGACACTTTGAAGGGACTTTTCAGCATGTCGACTTACAGATGTATTTTGTTACGTGCCAAAAACAAGCATGAGATAGAATAATAATCACTGAAAGGCTCCAGCCGAGGTCATGCCTCAAATATAAACCCCATGCAAATAACCGACCGCATTATTCACCAAACGCACAGCACATGGAGAACAGAGTAAGATCATGTTTCCCTGAAGTCCGTTCGCTGGGCCTCAGCACCTGCCAGCATTCACACTTTCCCCTCTCTCCCCATCCAAGTGCCATTAAGCAATGGGAAGCCATTGATTGTCGCCTGGGTTCTAAAACACCGGTGGCAATTAAAGCGCCTCGTGCTGCGCCTGTGCCTTAGGCGTCTCATTGCCATTCAGAGTCCAGCAGGATCGTCAGACCCCGGTGTGACCAATACTTCTCTCCCCCTGACCAACTCTTTGATTAATGCTAATTTCTCGGTGGACCGCAGGGCTGTAATCCCACTCACTAATTACCCATCGTTATGGGGCCAGGCGTGGTTTGGGCCCTTTATCACCCTGGGCTTTGTTACCTCCGCTTTAGCTGTGGCCAGGGGAGGTGTGGATGCCTCCATGCCTATTCATGTATCACATTAGTGGGCCGGACTCAATACTGGACTCCTCTGAGGGGTATTATTCATGTAATGTCTGATACACTGACCAGAAACCGGGTAATTTATCCAATGAGGGACTCCGAAATCCAAAAGCCAGTCATTTGGCAAAGGGGCAGTGTATGTGATGGGCTGCACAAAATATAAATCACAGTTCGGATGAAATATTGATGTCTTTTTGAGAGGGAAATGATGGAAACAGCCTTAGTTTATTTACATTGTGTTACACCCCCAGTTGAGCGATAAACAGTCTGGTCCAGGTAACTGTTAAAAATCTTCTGAATACCGTCTTTAAATACTCTCTGGCACATGCTAAGTTGGAAACTGCATACTAGAATTGGGAAAATTATAGTTTCCACCTCCTTCAGCAAGGCGACAAGTGTAGACCGATTCCTGGACGAATGACTCCAATATGCTGGTTCTATTTAGGTAAATCAAAATCTGCTCAATAAATATAATGAGCTGAATGCAACCAGTGTCATTTGATTCTCAAACAACTCTAATGAGGCAGTTCTTTTCGAAGTGAACACAGCGCAACCAGAGCAGCTCCTGAACGAATCGGTTCTATAAGAAAAAAAAAAAATATAGTACAACCAATGTAGTGCAATGTCCGAATAAATGACTGAATGAATCAGTTCCTTTTTGTGAAGACACACACACACACACACACACACCAAACACGGATTACTCTGATGAACCAGTTCTGTTTAGTAAATCAAAAACATAACAGTGCATTGTGAACAGTGTAGTGTGATTCCTGAACAAACGAACCGGATCTTGTTAGTGAATCGAACACACACTCTTTAAAATAAAGGTGTTTTAAAAGGTTCTTCACAGCAATGCCATAGAAGAACCATTTTTGGTTCCACAAAGAACCATTCAGTCAAAGGTTCTTTAAAGAACCATCGCTTTCTTACCTTTTTATAATCTGAAGAACCTTCTTCCACCACAAGGAACTTTTTCTGAAACAGAAAGGTTCTTCAGTTGGTAAAGGTTCTTTATGGAATCATTTAGACAAAAAGGTTCTTCTATGGCATTGGGAAGCACCTTTATTTCAAGAGTGTAAATGGAGTTTATCAATATGACTAATATGTGTTTTATCAGTTTAGTATTTTGTAGGCTATATATTAATCAAGTATATGTAAGGGAATTCAGTTGAGTATTGTGCACTTTTCTGCTGAGAGTTTACCACTTTGTAACTTTGATATGAGACAGCTGGAGAGGCTGTAATGGCAGAAGTGCTCTTTTATTTTAGGATTTGGCCAGACTGTTGACCCACTGTAATGCCAGACAGCACATCTAATTCTTCCAACTGACAGCACTGACACGAGCCAAAGACACAGACGATGAGAGTTCAACAAAATCAAAGAAAGGACGAAGCATTTTTTTTTTATAAAAAGCAGTCGAACTAAGTGACGGCAAAGCAAAGGGGATATGGACAAAACATAGGAAATCGTGGACAAGAGAGGCCTGAAGTGGCTGCAAGCTGTTCCACTGATCTCCACATGAATGTCCCTTTTTTTAAAAACCCTGGTCTGCAATTTCCAGTTTAATAGCAGTGCCTGAGGCGATAATATGATAATAGGCTTGCTATCACCCAGGGCGAACTTTTCTCTGCCATGGAGAGGCCTGCCCTGTCCTGCCGGGAGTTCTTTGATTAATGAGCCACGGTAATCCCGGACACACAGTACGGACTTGGGACAGGAGCTTTCATTTGTTTGGGGAACACAAAAGGCACAGGTGTAACTGTTGCTTTGCCGCCAATGATTAATACTTTTAAGACGTTTTTAACCCCCACTGCCGAAATCTTATATAACACCATAGTGAAATTTAAACAAACAAATGGAAAGAGGAAAAACAAGCTTTGACCGCCTTTGTCTCCCTTTGGATTCGCATTTTTGGCAAACCTTATTTCCCATTTCCTGATGTATTTTTTTACGACTCTGGCCATTTTAATGAACTCCATATTCTGTTCAACTTTTTGTCACTAGAAACCGCTCATATACAGTAGAGTCGTGAGGTGACATCTGCTTTGGATTTCAGGATGACGGCACCCTGGATTCACTCTCAAGGTTTATGGAAACGCAAACAGCAAGTGTGATGAACCTCCTTTCTGATTATGTGTGCAATCAGAACTTCAGCTATCTCTCTCTGAGAGAGAAGTATTTGTGTCGTCAATATTAATCTGAGACCAGATTTTTGATGCCACACCCAGTGATAATGAAACTAGTCTATTTCGCTCATTTTTAAATACTAAACGTACACTGATATTTTCAGTTTACATTTTTACCAGATGTAGTCGTGCACTTTAGTTCAAGTATTCAAAATCATTTGAGTTGATTTAGATGTGTTTTGTCACCATAAAATGTTAGTCTTTGAAGAGAAAGAACCCCACATCTACACAAATTCACGCAATTCATTCGTGATCCAGCTTCACCTACAGAAGAAGTGAGGTTTTTTTAATGAATGTTTGCCAATCGCCTTTCGTAATAATGTGCTAATTAGCATGTTTCACAATGAATGCACAGCTGAAGTAAACAGTGCCTCTGAAGAGAGGGGCGGGGTCTGAAGAGCTCATTAACATTTAAAGGAAAATGCTAGAAAACTGCTTGCTCTGAAAACCATGGCTTTTTGAAAGTAAGTAATTATATAATACATTTAAATGAATGGTAATAAAGTGACAAGCGGTAAATTATAACATCTTACCTGTCTAAGGTTCTCTTAACCTATCATCTTCTTACATCTGACTTGGAAATACAGTACTAATTGGAGACACAGAGTGAAATTTTTATGACTTATATTTTTATATAATTTATGTAAGTAGCTTGCTATACTGTTATACAGATCTCATTAATTTTCATTACAAGCTATGAGATTTTTTTTTTTTTTACTCTTTGAGAATATGAATATCATCAACTTGCACTGAATATTGTGTGTGGGCGTGTGTGTGTGTGTGTGTTTATCAATTTGGGCCTTTGAATAAAATTATTGTGTTTTTCCTCCTGTTTTATTAGTTATATTTCTCATATTTTATTAAGTGAGCTATAAAAAGCCTGATGTATCAAATATAATACAAATATGATACAAAATACACATTATGCAAAAAAAAAATTAGCTGTTACATTGCAAAATAATATATGATATTTTTGACTAAAATATTTGATTTTTCTAATCAGCCCTGACTAAGATGAGCAATGCAATTTTGATGACCTGTTTCTATTGATACTGCTCTGAGGCGTGTAACCCGCCCACACTGCAATATCATTGGTCCAAAATCCCCCAAATATGTTCTGATTGATGTTGTGTTGCACAGCTTTTTCACGTTCACTGTAGATAGACAAACTAAAAGACTGGATCCCATTACATCCTGCCTGGTTAGGATTTAGCTTAAAAGAGAAAACATCTGCTAATGAAACAAGACAAGAAAACAATGTTTTCTGGAAACATATATATCTACTGTATGTTGCTTTGAAATATAACTCATATGAGGAGTGTTTAAATACTTGAACTAGAAACCTAAAGAGACATTTCTTACAAAATACCTTCAAATAATAAAACTGTCAGCACTCAGGACCCCTATTCTTTAAGACCATATTGACATAAAAATGATATGACAGTATGGTTTCACGTTGCTGCTAACTTACGGTTTTGCCCTGTTCCATCACATTTTGCTCATTGTTGTTATGAAAGTTATAATCAGTTGTTATTTTGTTTCCTACCAGCGTGCTCACTGAAAACATTGCTGCTTGTTCATGATTGTTACAGATGTAGTTTCAGCTTAGCATGGGGCAGTTGATTTAGATTTTTTCAATATGCCTCATTTTTACATTGCATTCAGTTCATTCACAGCATTAATGTGTGTGAAGCGGTTCTGCTCGGAGGCTGCAGTCAACCATGTCAACAACACCGTTCCCAAAGTCGTTTTGCATGGGATTACCTAGAACTTTCTAAAGACTTACTCTAATTCATGTGCATCTTCACTAAGCTCTTCACCCAGTTTGTGGTCGGCGAATGTGAGTGAAATTAATTATCTTTTTTCACTGAATGGCTTCTAAATCCCAGATTAGCCCCTCTAAGTCAGTGTTCAATTTATGATCTATGGTTTTAATGAGGGCTGCACACCCTGCAAAATATGAGAGGAGGAGAGGAGAGAGGAAAGAAAAGGAAACGTAGTAGATGCATTCATAAAGTCACTGTGTCTGTATTGACACGACCAGATTCACCCATTTTCCAATTTTGTGTGTGTGTGTGTATATATATATATATATATATATATATATATATATATATATATAAAACGCTGAAAAGTTCATAGTTCAGTGCCCTAGTATATTGCATTATAGTCATGCAATAATTATTTATGATACACATTTTCTTAACCAATTTTGGCTCGTTTTACAATACGTACATGCTGATGTCATCTCGGTTTGACCTGTTTATTATTTATTATGAATTGGTTATTTATAGTTCATACTGTAAGTGTGTTTATGTAATTTATAGTATAACCGAGTAGTATGTCATAATTCATCACTGTACTACATTCACCATAGTAAAATAATCATTAGAATTGTAAGTGATACATTCGCCGCCAGTCATCTCGGTTGAAGCGTCTGTCTGGCCTGTCAGAAGGTAATACAAGTATGCTTACTAGAAAGTGATTACGTACATGTCTGTTCACCTGAGGTGTTCCTGTAGCAGTGACTTTAACAATGAAGGCCTGGACCACCTGACCTTTTGCCCCTTGTGGATTCAGGTGTGTGTGTGTATTTCGCACGATGGGCAGGGGAGTGCAGACGGAGCAGATCCCGGCGAGGAAACCCGAGGCCCCGTGTTGCCTGTGCATTATTCACGGGGCCTCTTGCGGTTTCGTCTCAGGATTGTCTCTCGCCCTGTAACCCAATCCTTCGCTTGCGCTGTTCCCCTGAGGGAATCCAAGTTCACTGTCACACCACTTCTCAGGGAAAGTGAGCGAGAGGTAGCGGTACGGTCAGCAGCTCTGCCGAGGTGACGGCATCACAAACCTGCAGTGATTAAGACGCTCGTGACCACATATTAAAGTCAGTTCATGTCAGTCATGTGTCAGCTGTGCTGTAAAGAGCAGTAAATCTTTCTTCAGGTGACATTACATTTTGTTTTACATATAATGTGTTTTCAAAACAGATGTATACATTAAAATACAGAGTTGGGTATTTGTGTTAGCATCACTGTTACTATTTCTCATTAAATATTAAACTGTGTTGCATAACTCGTAATCCATTCGTACTACAAATACCTCAAATTGTGAGGTGATAAGTATCGTGTTACATTTCTAAGTGATCTGACTTGCAGTTTTTTTGCCTAGTGGACAATAAAATGAGGGTGGGGGGAGGGGGGATTCCATACACATAATTTTAAGACAGTGATATTTTAGCTGACAATATGAAAAATGACATGACTTTTTAAAGACAGTTTCTATTTATTTTTATTTTTCTATAACCCTAATTTTGTGTATTGTTTTTTTTATTTCTTGGATAGTTTTGTATTTACATTTGTTTGTCAATAACAGTTTTAATTAAAATATTTAAAATTTATTAATATTATTCACAAAATTTTAATCAAAATGATTTTAGTATTGTTTCTATACTACTGTAGTTTATATATATATATATATATATATATATATATATATATATATATATATATATATATAAATATATATATTTCTATATATTTTTTATTTATTTATTTTTGGTTTAATTTCAGTAATTTTAGTACTTCAAAGCAAATTTGCGCCAAAGCAACATTTCTAATTTCTGGTTGTTAAGATTTTAGACATTTAGACTTATTTTATTTCAGTTAGTATAGAAAATGTTTTGTAAAAACGTCTTGAATAATGATAATAGACTCATAATAAATAATATAACACTGGAAATCGAAATAAACACTGAAAGTATAGTTAGAGTGGAATTATAATATATATTTTTTTACCTTTATATTTACCTTTACCATTATGTCTCATGAATGTGTGTTGATACCACTGATGTAGGTATACTGGATATTCTCTCAGAACAGCATATCGACAGTGTAATGGCAGCTTGTTTTGCACCCCTCCTATTTGAATCGCCTGTTTGCGAGAGTTCATTTGTGTTAAATGCTCTCAGAGTAAACGTTTACATCATTTCCTAATTAAAACCTCAGGGAATCGTAATTTTATTTGGCCATTTATTTCCACACATTCTCAAGGTATCGATGAACTCCTGTGCCGAACGTGCTTTCATTCCACTTCCTCGAGCCGTAACCAGCTCTCAGAGAGCAGGCCACGGGGCACTTCAACATCAAACGAGGCATGAACACGAGACACCAGCATGCGAGAGAGAACGCCGGCAGTGCAGCCCAGGCCTCCATCTGTGCTCAGACAGCTGGCATCAGCAAACTAACCACAAAGTGCCTGGATTACACACAACATCTCTTAAAGCCTCCCGACACACTGCACACTTTGTACTCATCAAACCATCCACATGAGTAACTCATTCTGGATGCCTCGTATAAAGAGAAGTGAGGCGGTTTTGACGGCAATGGGTTGGAACCTGCGAAGGAATGAAGCCAGACGCGGAGGTGTACAGCATTAGCGTCTTTTATTTCAGTGTTTTTTTTCTCTCATTTGTTGTTGCATAGGAAATGCACATCTCGCTTTTAGTAACTGAGTCGATGGAGGTGGACACTAATGGCTCCAAGAGAAAGGGGCAATGTCACTACACAGAAAAAACAAGGAAGAAATTTCAGAGAAAGAACTGAAAAGCAAACAAAGTCATTCACAGCTCAAATACACAAGCTCCGTGGAACTAGTTACGGAGCTGTTACCAATACAATGTGAAGTTTTCTTCAGGAAATGTATTAGAGGCACAAGGTTTTATTAATTTTTTATTTTTATGCATTTATTTTTTTCGATTGTATCTAAAAAGTATGTATATGGTGATTCTGCGATGTTAGGTTTAGCTGTATGAGATACCCACTCTTTCATGGCGATTCGTAACTATTTTACACCTACTACCTTTGTTCAAACAAAACTACCGCTTTGTAAAATAGTTACGTTTTCTCATAAGTTGGGGTTGGATATACAAAGGATGATAATGGACATGAAGATATGGAGTGGTGGAGCTGGTTGCATGGGTCTTAATCACGCCAGAGATTCATGTGTAATCTTTCACGCTAACCACCGCGATTGTCTTCTTTATGATTAGGGAACGCACAAGAACGTCTGTTTCCAAAAAATGCGGTACAACATTTTCTTAAGCTAGTAATAATCAGTAGGAACAAAGAGGAAACTCTTTAATTCGGAACAATTTGGTGTATGTTTATGGATATTATTGGCTGATAGAAGACCTCTTTCCCTTGGGGTTGGGTTTGATGGTCCTGGATGCTGTAGGTATGCAAACTACACTCAGGTTTAGAGTTTCTTTCGACTCCCAACACTCTCCTTGGTCCTACCCTTTAGTTGGATCCAAGTCAAACATCTCTTTTGAGGACATTCTGAAATTCACTTGGTTTCGTCAATGGTTCTGACACGAAAATCATACTTAGGAAGGAAACATAGACCCTCATGATTGTTGTTGGGGATCATGGAGATATATTGAGGGCTACAGTAAGTCATGGACCAAAATTTCTGGATGCTATATTTTAGTAGATGTTAAACACTTCTTTGACTTCATTATGCAATGATACTATGATAAAACTAGTTGTGAACAAGTAAATGGAATGAATTGGAAAAGCGTCTTGGAGGATTTTGACTGCTAGCAGAGCTGGGTTAGATCATCTATGTTAATATCAGTTGGTTATGAAGGCGCATGCAGTTTATAGAGTGTAGTTACAGAACAGCTATAGTGGTGTTGAGAAAATGGAAACGATTACAAACTGTTAACTGGTTTGATATTCAGAGAGCGATATAACAGTTTTTCACAGGCACTACATTTGATCTTAAATACATCAGGTAAAATGCTGGTTTGCTTTTAGATATTCCTTTGATTTCGATACAAGTTGTTAAAAAAAGAGGAAGGCAAAGGTGCAAGTACCAGACTCCGATTAGATTAGCGTGTCGTCAGTGCATAGTTCTCATGCGGATTACGCTGCTATGCTATCAGAAAGCAGGGTCGTTTCCAGTTAGCCTTCATTTTATCAGCAAGAGTTAGCACCTTGTAATGATACCGTTTGGTGCAGTCAAGCCACCCGCCAATGGTGTATGATGGGGTTAAATCCATCGTATGATGAAGCTGACTACATGTTTATTCACATGATGGGCCCCTGAAGGTCAACCCAGGCCCCATTTAAGGTCCTCATCGGGTCCTGTTCTGCAGACCTACCCCCGAAAGTGAAATATGGGTTTGTTTAGCGTAATGAAAAATGTGTACCTGTAGTCGAATCTGTAGTTCTCCATTTCAGTGAATGGACATATTGATTCACTTATTGTGTTTTTGGTTTTTTAGACTTTAAAATGTCTCACGATTGAATATTACCCTGATACAAGCCGTATTTCTGCCTTAGACCATCCAATGCTTTGTTCCTGCCTCAAATGAATATAAGCGATATAACAAGAAGGCACACAAAAATGGGGATGTAAAAATAATAAAGGTCTACGGGACCTTTATTCAACCCTGTTTCAGGACTAAATTGATGTTATTCTTCAAGGGAAAATGTCTAAGGGATTGTTCACCCAAAATTGAAAATTCGGTCATCTTTTATGAACAGTTTACATTAGCTATTGACTTCCATAGTATTTTTTTTTTCTATACTATGGAAGTCAATGGCTACCATCAACAATTTTTCCCCGTCAACAGAACAAAGAATCTCATACAAGTTTGGAACAATTTGATGACAAATTTCATTTTTGGCTGAACTCTAATTATTTATGTGAACAAAACAAGACAGCGTAACCTAAACCAAACTAAAAAGTGACAAAATGGGATGGGAAATTAAATTATTATTATTCTTTTTTTTGTAAAACAGGACATGCAGGTCTCAAAATGCCCTTATTTTTGAACATCGTCCATTTATCCTCAACAAAAGTCAAAGTTCTTCCCTTTTTTGAGTAATTGTATGTCTTTTCAGTATTTTAAACCACCATCAGGCGATCTTTGTGTGAGTTATGTGACATGAGGGCCTCGCTTTTACATGAAATGTAGAATCAAGTGAGGAATGGCTTTATCGACGGCCCATCGTGACTGACCTTCCCATCATTTAATGTTGCTCGAGTGTCTTTGTGTGCTGGTGGGCGGTGGAAGAAAGATGAAGAAGTTGAAAAGAAAAAAGAATCATGTTGCATATCAAGCGGTTTATTTTCCTGCATGGAATGGTGAACACAAAAAGATGCCTAGATGCATTTATAATAGGGGCATCCTTCGGCTGTCTATGTCATTGTCTTCTGCCTAAAACTAATTTTAAAATGCATAAAAACGTTCTCTTCTTACCAACATCCTCAGAATTATCTAGATTTAGCTTCATCAACACTGATGCAACAAATAACCTTCAAAACATACAGCATACTTGTAACAATCCATTTACAATGGGGTTTTCACCTCAGCATCCTACACTTTTCAAGTATAGGATTACTTCTATACCATCGAAAGAAGAAATAAGTCCTTAAATACATACAAAAAGGAAAGCAAAAAGCAACAAAAAAAGAAAGAAAAACAGGAAACAGGAAGTTTTCAACTTAAATCCAGTTCCCCAGAGGACAAACAAAACCAGTTCTATATTTGTGGCCTTAATACAAACAATCAGAAAATTCACAACGCTAGTTTTTCCTCATTTAATCAATGTTACAAAAGTCCTGCATTATAAAATAGGGCAGCTTTAAAATCAGTGTAATTAATAAAACTATACAATATACAAACATCAAATCTCCCATACTCGGGTGTGTCCGCCCTAACTCTCGTATCTAATCCATTCGGTTTGTTCGCTTCTCCTGCATCTTCTCCAATGTTGTACCAAAAAACTTAATTACACACACAACACGAGAACAAAACAGACTGCCCAAACTATTGCTTAAAATTATTTTTCTCTTTTTTTTCTTTCTTTAAAAAGGGTGCAATTTTGTCATTATCTTACACACACAGCCAATCTCGCTGATTAGATTCCAGGCTGCTCTAAACAAGGTCTCTGTGACAAAAAAATATCCGTGCAATCATGTTTCCCTTCGCACTTTTAAGTCCTGGAAGCTTTTTCTTCTGTATTTTTTTTCTAAATTATCACAATTGTCATTTTTTTATATTTAGTGCAGACGATTAAGAAAGTAATGCCCAACTCATTTATAAAGGGTAGGCAAGAACAATGACAAAAATAAAAATAAAAATAATAAAAACACACACACACACACACACACAAGTGTAACTACTAAACCATCACATCATATGCCTGGGAAATTCGTCCCCATAATTTTTTTTTTTCTTATATGATATATGCAATAGAAAATAAACAGGTAAACAATTAATATAACATGGAACTTTGTCAAAATGTACAAAAACTGGGCTTATTTTTTTGTCCTGGACGTGTTCGCTTTTGCGTGTTTATGATTGAAAGGAAGTTTCCTTGTTTTTAAGGCTTGATTATGACCGAAAAACACAAAATATACGGAAACATTGATAACTGGTTGCGTGAAACCCAAGTGAGGCTGATCAATGGCGTTTTTTTTTTTTCGTGTCATGTGCATGAAAAACACACTGACGTTCAGCCACTTGACCTGTCAAGTGCTCACTTTGGTCATAAAAAAATATATAAAAAATGAAGAAAAAACAAATCTACATGAGTGCAAGCAAGTATTGCATATTAATCTCATTATTATCATTATTCGTCTCTGGGAACGGAAAAAAAGGAAGACTGAAAAGAAAAAGTAGTCGTCATTTTAGAAATTGCAGCAACATCCATAAACATCAATCTACTACTGATAAATCAGAGAAAAAGGGCTTGATGACATAAAAACCTTCATATTATACTTTTTCTGAAGTGCAAACCATGGGATTTTTGAAGCAATGGATAACTGAAAGTGGCGATATGTAGTTAAATGGAGAGCAACACTGTGTATTATCAATTAACACTAATTTCACACCCTCCAAATTGACTACATGTGGAAGGTGGGGTAAAAAAAAGTCTCCACATTGCAGCTTGTGCAATAACTCAGAACTAGACCATCGCTCAAGGCACATCGATGTGGAATTGTTCGTGCAGTTTGAAAGGGACGATGAAGTGTGTACATATGAAAATGATTGTTCTGATGGGAATTAAGGAGGAAGGGAGACTTTATAGAAATGACGACAAGCTAAGAAGAGTCAGAGAGATGTTTAGCTGGTTGATTGTGAGAACAGCAGTAAAAATACCCTTTTGTTTGACCAAACAAATACTTGATCGGCAAGTGCCCGATGTTGGGATTACAATATTTTTCACACTACTTTAACTCTACGTAATCTATGTAAAAATTTGTCACTAACACTAGAACATGCAGATTATTTTCTTTAATTAAAAAAAAAAAACTTTACTGAGCTTTGTTCGACGGTGGATGAGACTGTAAGTGTATATATTTATATATATATATGTTTCGTACAGGAAACAAACGAAAACGTAAACTCAAAAAAAAAAAAGCAACAAAAATTGCATGCGAGAGAAGCTGGATGCATTTTTTGATCTTCACATTTTTGCGCGACACTTTCATAAGTGCCTACAAGGAAGTTAGTTCAGTATTTCGCCTTTCATGTTCAAACAAATTTAAACAGTCAATATTTACTTTCATGATTTCGCAAATGACTATTTTTCTTACAGTATGTATTTCAGTATGTGCTCGGTTAAATCAAAATAACTGCTGTAGCATTTTGAAAACTAAATTGATTGTTTAAACGTTGAAATTTCTTAAAGGGATATTTGTTCTACAATGCTAACAAAAGATGAACAAACAAACACATTAAAAACAACAACAGAAAAATCAATTACAGCTCCCCTTATTTCTCACAAGGCTATTTGTTCTAATTTTCTCTTTACGTGTTTTTTTTTCTTTTTTGTACCCCGATATTTTAGAGTCCTGGAGGTGTGAATGGACTAGGAAGATATATATATATATATATATATATATATATATATATATTCATATATATATTTATATATACTTTTCAACAATCCCTTTAACAATCTAGCTTACAAAGATATTTAACAATCCAACATCTACCCAACAAAATTGCACTTTCCTCAATTCAGTATTCACGGTTAACCTTTTCTTGAAGTTTATGGAAGATTGAACCTTTACTAGGCCCTTGGCCTGCGACAGACCTTCCGCTGGGGTTTAGTAGAATCGCGATATTTTTTGTACGAAAAACACAAAATATGAACATGCCTCCAAGTGGGGAGATCTCCCGTTAGCATACCGTAAAATGACCTGATATCAAACATCACCGTTCATGACTTCATCGCTTGCCCCAAAATGACACAAAACAACTGAAAAAAATTGGGTTGGGTTAAGTCCTTGACAGTTCTTGATCTGACATGGTGTTGATGGTGGTGGTGGTGATGATAGTGTAAGGGGGAGGAAATGGTCCTGGCCAGAAGACGCAATAGAGATTTTAGCTGGTGGCATATCTGATCCAAGCGAAACCTCCAACATAAACCGATAAGGAAACCGGATTGATCCGTCAAAACACGAGTGATTGAAAGGCAGAGCTCCGACCTCCAGGTGGTTGTGGGTTTGCGACCCTTGGCCATAGACTGTGTTGGAAACGCCTTAGAATTCAGTTTAAGACCACAGGCACAAATGCGGGAAGCTCTTTGATTGCGTCATGTTACGTTTTCCTCATCTATCTGTGAGGGTGAACCAATAAAAAACAAAAAAACAAACAAACAAACAAACAAACAAAAAAAAACGTGCACATTTCCAAAAAAACAAAGCTCTTCATTATTTTTCCGAGCTCCACCCTCAGAAGAGCTGGACAGCTACTATATATGAATATAGGCATGTAAACCATACATATGGAAGAATACATATGGACTATATAGATATATAGTAAGTGGGTGTAAGCGCGTTGATTCGGTTCCTCTTGTTCCAGGGCTTGGCGGGGTTCTGCTGGAGCCATGCTGTGGGTCTGTACTGGGGCAGCAAGTGGCTTCTCTCTGTTCAGACTGGTGTACATGTTTGCGGGTCGTACTCAGGGGAGACAGAGGGGGTGGTCATGTGACCTCGGGAGCGTCCGGTCCGTGTCGGGAGTCTTTAGCCCAGGTACCACTGCAACGAGACAGAGAAGAACAGATCGGTGAGGTTTGATGTGCAACTTCAATGATTTCCACGAACAATAAGTATCATCAGCAGTGTGTGAACTATATGATAACTTTCAAGTCTTAAGCTGATTAATATAGTTCATTTTGGGTATCAATCGGAGTCTTAAAAATCATTATAAATAAACATTTTTACTACACTACTGTTAAAAAGTTTGGTGTCACCTTTAAATTTTTTTTTTTTTAAAGAAATTTAATTTTTTCAGCAAGGATGCATAACATTTACAAAGAGTGACAGTAAAAACTGTTCTATTTCAAATAAATGCTTCTTTTTTTACCTTTCGGTTTTTTTTAAGAATCCTATATGTAGGCTATCAATTTCCACAAAACTATGAAGCATCATTGATAATAAAAATATTTTTTTCTTCAGCAGCAGATCTGCAAATTAGAATGATTTCTGAAGGATCATGTGACACTGAAGACGCTGATAAATTTATAATATATTAATTGCATTTTAATATTTATGTATTTTATTATATATTCCATTGTATAATTTTCTCATTTGTATTTATTAAAGTTCATTTGTGATATAATTGCAATATGTAAAGCTATAATAATCTTACTTTTTACCTTCATTAACATATTCCTGATGTTACTGTGCAAGATTCATCAGTGCATGTTAATTAAAAAATATCTGTTTTATCATCAAAATGTATTCTCAACCCGTCCTCTCCAACCACCTGTCACCTGTTCTTTTCTAGCTAAATATACACATTAAAAAAAAAAAGGGACTGCAGTTTCATGTCAATTTAGAACCCCAATTCTTTTGTTTTTACCTTCTTTGTTAGGTTTAAGTCTTGGTATAACCCCAAGACCTGTAATTCATTCAGTATCTGTATTATAATGGCAAAAAGAAGAGCGTAAACTACTTGTTTTCTTATTGGATCACTTATGTATCAGTGTGGTGTGGTCTTAAGACGGTGCTTGACTCTGTGAGGGCTCAGCTCAACAACACTGTCTCTTTTCCTGTTCCTGTCCATCTGTTCCTCGTCTCTGAATGCCTTTGCAGCGCACGGCTGTCTGTGCACCCCTGTAATCCTTCAGTGAAATGGGCTTATTGATTGCTGTGCTCCATTGTTCACGTTTCCAGCAAGTGAGCAAGTGTCGTTCGGTTCTCGCCCACTTTTTCACTCCGTCCTCCCCTCCCCTTTCCAACTTCCCTCCTCCCACCAAGTTCAAGTTCATCCTGGTGTTACATCATGTCTGGTTGCCAGGGACAACCAGACAGTCGTATACGTGACTATCATTAGCAAGGCCCTTATCCCTCTTTCTTTCTCTCCCTCTCTGATCCCTCTTTCCCTGTTCTCTTTCTGGCTGGCGCTCTGTCCGAGTGATGCGATGCGATCCACCCCGTCCCGTCCCATCCAGCCAATGCTGCAAATACACACGCTATTGATTCACAGTGTTCAGGGATTCGCTCGCTCCTCCCACCGCTCAGCTCATCATGCGTGCATGCTGTCCACCAATCAGCAGCCATGATTAATTAAGCCCAGAGTTTTCAGCCAATCAGAATAAAGCGCTGAAGGACTGCCTTCTAATTACAAAGCAAGCCTGCGCACCAAGTCACAATTTATGATTTTCTGTCATTATTGCACGTTTTATATAACTAATTGCAAACTGTTATTCAGTTAAGATCGGTTTCCTGCCAGACTGTGTGTTTAATACATTAATGCACTAAATAGACGGACTGACAGTATATAAAGTGCATCTTTTGTTATATAAAAAGTTATTTATAAAGATATATGTAAATATAATTTAATCATTTGGATTTCGAATGTTTTAATTCATTTTACATGCACACTTATATTTGTTATATAATAACTTATAATATATACATATGACTCCAAAAATATGTGAATATTATTTATTTAAAATAATTACATGCATTTTTTATATTTTAAAGTAATATATAAAAACTTCATAAAAAGTGAAATTTTTCTTTTTCTTATATCACCCATACAATATGATGAATTACAGTACAGATATATGTGAATACTATTAAATTGTTTTCAATAATTATATGCATTTTGAATATTTTCATAATGCATAATATTCACACAACTTCAGGCCTATGAGATTTTTGATTGAATATTATATACCATACATCCAAAGACACTATATAAAATCTATGAAGAAATTGTTAAATATTCAAAAGACAAAGATATTGCAATGTCTCATAATTGTTTATAATCATAATTATGTTCTCGTACATGCATTAATGTATTAAACATGTGTGTGTGTACTTGTTACATATTATTTCTTAGCAAATATGATTACTAATAATGTGTATTAGTAATGAATGCATAAATAGTTCATTAAATATACTGTCTAGGCTTCACAAAAGGCTAATTTGGAAAAATCTATAATGTAGTTAAGAAGAATGAAATGGTTGGTGAGATTGAGTGGCTTCTATCAGGTTGGAAATGTCCTAGACATCGGAGTGGAAGGCTGTAGCTTAGGCTCGTTTAAATTCTATTGCTCGCCGCAAGTGCAGCGGAGAAACTGGAAGGTTAGTTTTTAATCAATAGAAGTTGCTGACTCTGGATTCTGCGCTCCGGTGCAGTGCAGCTTCCTTGTGTCTTTGTCTATCGGCTCGACCGCTCTGAAACTTTTCCTCCCCTTCCCCGCCTCCCCTCTCTCCCTCCCTCTCCTGTCCTAAGAAGACTTTTGGAGACGGCGTTTAGTGCTCAGAGAGCAGGAGCGTGTTGGGTTCTCTCCGATACTCCCTGTAACTTTGTGGACAGTGGGCTTATGTTACAGCACAGAGGCTGAGCTGACAGCTATGATTTAGTCTGCAGATACGCAGCACGCAGGAGCACAGAGGGGAACCAGACAGACGGACAATAAAACGTTTGAAATTACAACCTGTCATTCTTGCATTTGCAACACGGGCGGCCTTTCAGAACCAGAACAAATGCAGCTAAATAAAGAAAAAACTATCTTGTATAAATCAATTAGAAACTATATTTTGACACATTCTGTGGAATATCAGAGGTGTTTGCTAGAGATCAGCTAATAATCATTTTTCATGATCGACTGATAGCCAATAACCAATATGCAAAAACAAATTAATTAATGCTTGATTTCTGACACAATACACAAAGCTAAACAAGACTACTATAATAAAAGTACAAATTCTAAATATGATCAATAATTAATTAATTAACAGTAAAATTAATAAATGAATGAATTAAAATAGGTATTTAATAATAGAATAAAACAAACATACATTGTGAATAGTATCAATATTGTAATAGTAAAAAAAAATTAAAAAGTATAAATAATATTTATATAATTATAATTATTTTATTAAATTATTTAAAAAAATTATAAATAATAAAAAACAATATAAATTAAACAACTGACTATAACAAACATTAACTATGAATATTATTATTATTATTACTATTATTAAGTAGTAGTAATAATAATAATAACATAAACAATTTGAATAATTTATGTAAACACATTAAAATATTTAAACAGTAAACTACAATACAAATGAATCATAATGATAATGATTATTATTATTATTATTATCTTTATATTTTATTATTAATAACAATATTAATAATTTACAAGTAGAAAACATCAAATATTTAAGCAATCAATAAAATGCACTTTGAATATAATAATAAATCAGTAAAATCTTTAAATCATTCTGAAAACTTTAAGCAAACATATTAAAATATTAGGAGTAAAACATCAAGTGTAACTATTTTCATATTTATGAATTTTTATGAATTTAACTTTTTTAAATATACATTTTTATTATATTTATTTATAATTTAATAATAACAAAAAAATTAATTTATATATAAAATATTTAATATATTATGTATTCCATATATTTAATATATAATGCTTTTTTGCATTTTAAAATATTTTCATTTCATTTTCATAAATCATTTATATATATATATATATATATATATATATATATATATATATATATATATATATATATACACACACCGTAAACGGGTCTTAATACATTGCGGAAAAAAACACCCAATCTGGCAACACCAGCCACCAGTGTCACACCGCCATCCGCCGCATTTGTGACGCGTCATCAAAAAAAAAAAAAAGGCATGGAGGTGACAGCAGCATGTAGCAAGAAGACGTATCATCATTTAAAATAATTTTATAATGTTAATGACAAGGTCGGTGAGAATGGGAGACAAAGCATTAAAGCAACAAGGGGGAAATGCTGTCCCCTCAATGCTAATGTAAACCCTGGTAGGATAAGGATTCAAAATTGGATATGAAGATGAAATCTGACGCATAGCTTCATTGTTAAAATCTATAAAATAATTGCTCGCAGCAACATATGGAAAAAAAGAACTATGAACTAGTTCATTTTTGGAACTGTGTGAACTTAGTTCAAAATTTTGTAGTTTGAACTATGAACTGAACTAGCTCATTTTAAAATTTGTGAACTCAACTTTGAACTAGTTCATGTAGAAAGTGAACTTTCCCAACACTGAATGCATTGTACATAATCGACCAATCGTGGCACGCGAGAAGGTTTGATCTACAGAGATTGGTCAAAGTGATGCAAATGCATGTACAGATTAGATGTGTTCGTTGGTTCGTTCGACTTGAAGCGGTACTGCGCAAATCGATCTGTGTTCAACGTCAAAGTAACGTGAGAGCGATTTCGAAAGCATAAGGAGCGTCTGCTTGCTATAGCTCTCACAGATGTCTTATATTACATATTATAAGTAAATATTATTATTAAATTGTACTTTCACTGTCACTTAAATACATATTATTATTATTTTTATACAGTAAATATTTATATTGTTGTAAATATTAAATTGTAATATTAATTAGACATCTGTTTGGTTTGCACATACATGTATAAAATAAAAATATCACATTTATTTTTTGTAAAGAATAAATAAAATTTACTTATTTAAAAATATAAAACTATTAAAATGAATAAACATTATATATATAAATTGTAAATTATTGTGTGAGAAATCACAGCAGTTTTGCTATATATATATATATATATATACAGTATTGTTCAAAATAATAGCAGTACAATGTGACTAACCAGAATAATCAAGGTTTTTCGTATATTTTTTTATTGCTACGTGGCAAACAAGTTACCAGTAGGTTCAGTAGATTCTCAGAAAACAAATGAGACCCAGCATTCATGATATGCACGCTCTTAAGGCTGTGCAATTGGGCAATTAGTTGAATTAGTTGAAAGGGGTGTGTTCAAAAAAATAGCAGTGTGGCATTCAATCACTGAGGTCATCAATTTTGTGAAGAAACAGGTGTGAATCAGGTGGCCCCTATTTAAGGATGAAGCCAACACTTGTTGAACATGCATTTGAAAGCTGAGGAAAATGGGTCGTTCAAGACATTGTTCAGAAGAACAGCGTACTTTGATTAAAAAGTTGATTAGAGAGGGGAAAACCTATAAAGAGGTGCAAAAAATGATAGGCTGTTCAGCTAAAATGATCTCCAATGCCTTAAAATGGAGAGCAAAACCAGAGAGACGTGGAAGAAAAAGGAAGACAACCATCAAAATGGATAGAAGAATAACCAGAATGGCAAAGGCTCAGCCAATGATCACCTCCAGGATGATCAAAGACAGTCTGGAGTTACCTGTAAGTACTGTGACAGTTAGAAGACGTCTGTGTGAAGCTAATCTATTTTCAAGAATCCCCCGCAAAGTCCCTCTGTTAAAAAAAAGGCATGTGCAGAAGAGGTTACAATTTGCCAAAGAACACATCAACTGGCCTAAAGAGAAATGGAGGAACATTTTGTGGACTGATGAGAGTAAAATTGTTCTTTTTGGGTCCAAGGGCCACAGGCAGTTTGTGAGACGACCCCCAAACTCTGAATTCAAGCCACAGTACACAGTGAAGACAGTGAAGCATGGAGGTGCAAGCATCATGATATGGGCATGTTTCTCCTACTATGGTGTTGGGCCTATTTATCGCATACCAGGGATCATGGATCAGTTTGCATATGTTAAAATACTTGAAGAGGTCATGTTGCCCTATGCTGAAGAGGACATGCCCTTGAAATGGTTGTTTCAACAAGACAATGACCCAAAACACACTAGTAAACGGGCAAAGTCTTGGTTCCAAACCAACAAAATTAATGTTATGGAGTGGCCAGCCCAATCTCCAGACCTTAATCCAATTGAGAACTTGTGGGGTGATATCAAAAATGCTGTTTCTGAAGCAAAACCAAGAAATGTGAATGAATTGTGGAATGTTGTTAAAGAATCATGGAGTGGAATAACAGCTGAGAGGTGCCACAAGTTGGTTGACTCCATGCCACACAGATGTCAAGCAGTTTTAAAAAACTGTGGTCATACAACTAAATATTAGTTTAGTGATTCACATGATTGCTAAATCCCAGAAAAAAAAATGTTTGTACAA
Source organism: Carassius auratus (assembly GCF_003368295.1). Classification (NCBI taxonomy): domain Eukaryota; kingdom Metazoa; phylum Chordata; class Actinopteri; order Cypriniformes; family Cyprinidae; genus Carassius; species Carassius auratus. The sequence continues at coordinate 4,854,438 of NC_039289.1, forward strand.
AATAGTTTTGAGTTTGTACAGTCAAAGGTAGACACTGCTATTTTTTTGAACACACCCCTTTCAACTAATTCAACTAATTGCCCAATTGCACAGCCTTAAGAGCGTGCATATCATGAATGCTGGGTCTCGTTTGTTTTCTGACAATCTACTGAACCTACTGGTAACTTGTTTGCCACGTAGCAATAAAAAATATACTAAAAACCTTGATTATTCTGGTTAGTCACATTGTACTGCTATTATTTTGAACAATACTGTATATGTGTGTGTGTGTGTATGTGTGTGTGTATAGAGAGATGGATGGATAGAGTATTGAGTGACTTTTTAATCACTGAAGCAATCGGTCCTAACATGCTTATTCGCTAAAATGAATCGGATCTCTCGGCGTGAGTGGGCTTGGTTTTAAAAGACGTACGTCAGCGTTTGTAATTGATGGATAGATAGCTATAGTCTACCCATCAATAGCCTTAGTGTCCTGTTTGAAAGCCTTCAAGGTGAAAGCTGTATTAATGTAGTGAAAGGAGAGGGGCGGAGGGGAAGGAACCTCATGCAAATAACACACACCAAACACACATTGCAGCACATCTGCTAGAGCGATACAAGGTAAGACACGCAAAAATAGACTTCAGAGAGAGGAAAAGGAAGGAGAAAGGAAATGAAATGCAACGGTAACGGTTAATAGACTGAGAGACAGATTGAAACTCAGTTAAAGGGATAAGTTACCCAAAAATAAAAATGCTGATTTATTCAATCTCATGCCATTCCAAACCTGTACAAAAGACAGTTTTTAACACTACAATGAACAACGAATGGGGACTGAAGTTTGCACACTTCACAAAGGAACTATAAAAGAATCATGAAAGTGATCCATAAGACTCATGTGATATATTTAAAAATATATGAATTCATTCATGAGAACAGTACAGTACAAATGAATGGATAATTCTTTTAAAACAGATCTTTAGAGTTAATCAGTTGATTCAGTTCACAAAACTAGTCTGAATAATTTGTAAACAAGTCATTCTTTTGAAGTGGATCATTTTAGTGAATCAGTTGGTGCAGTTCATAAACTAAATGATTTTAAAAACAAACAGCTGATAATATACACATACATATTCATATATCTAACACCTATTAGGAAGAATTAACAATATTTTTTGTAAATATTTAATTTTAATAATTTGTTCTCAAAACTGGTCTGAATGACTTGTGAACAAACCAACTTTTTGAAACTGATTTTTTTTATTGAATCAGTTGATTCAGTTGACTAAACTAGGAAATGATTAGTTTATGAATTGGACTCACCAGCTCACTTGAGTGGAAGAGTATCAGTGAATAACAACCTGATTTTTTTCACAAATGTATCGTGAATCTTCAGAAAACTTGGAACACAGCAGATGAGTCGAATTGACCACTTTTACGAAAGCCTCGATCCTCATTCATCCACATGGAAGTAGCACATTCTTCAAAATATCTCTTTTAAATCATACAAGTTTGCAACGACATGCCAGAATTTTTCCAGTTAAAACCAAGTGGGAGTTAAACAAGTTGGGGCGATTGCATAGAGGAATGAGAAATGCAAGAAAGTGAGGTGGTAGAGATTAAAGAAGAACGATCCGAAGAGATAGAAGAGAAATGGGGGGCTGGGAATCTTGGTCTGGTCCTTTAACTGGCAGTCAATGGCAGGAGTAATCTCATCAGGACGGAGGAGTGCTGAGTCAGCAGCAGCACTAAAGTGCCTGAGGATGAGTGTCATCTCAGAGGAATTCAGCCTCATGTAATGCAAACCAGCCCGGGCCTGGAGAGCAGTGCTTATAAAAGCCATCTCAAACCCAAACTGCCCAGCCACGTGTTACAGCTCCCTGTGGGACCCCGCAGACATTTACTACATTATTTATTTACATTTTGCCATCAGATGCTACGGAGGAAAAAGAAAACGGAGTGCGACAGTCCATTAGATGACCCCAAACAAACAGCTCACACCTGAGGGGGATATAAACATATTCATGTTGTTTATTATTAGAGCGGCAGCGGCGGAGGAGTGGCGGTGTTCGCAGGTGTGAGGGAAACGGTTGCTCTTCTTATCCCCGTTTCAGATTAGTGGAAGCGTGTATGTGCTCTGACAGAAACAGCAGCCTGTGATTTTCTGGGGTGTGACAAGGAGCATAGAGCTGAAATCAATCTTGGGTAATTAATTTGTGTGTCCCTCAGTCTGGCGCGCTGCCCTCTTCTGGCTTTGGGAGGAAACGCACGTGGGTGAAAATGAGTTTAAACAACACTATTAAGGAGGGATCACCTTCCCTGCAGGCTTTTGGGGTTTCTTTGTCTCTGGAATGAACATTTATTATGAATTAGAGTAATAATCGTTAGGCGTGTTTTGTGGGGACGTCTCCGCAGATGCTTAACTATGGCAAATTGACGTGGAGGACAAGAGTCAATTACTGATGTTATCTCTCCCGCATGCTAACGTTTATAGAAAACGAATAAAAGCCAAGGATTGCCGTCGTTCTCATCTCGGCCTCTATGGGGCCGATTTACTGCCTGCGAGCGTGTGTGTGTGTATGTGTCACATTGCTGTGGCTATCTGTGCTCCCCATCACACTCAGTTCCTCCCAGCAGGTTCTGATTAAAAATGCTGTTTATGAATCATTGCTTTATCTGCTCTGCTTCGGGACCGGGGTCAGGCTACAGTACTTAAATGCTGCGCAATTAAATGCAGATTATGGGCCTTGTGCACGTGTGTTTGCAATTTTTGTGTGCTTTAATTGATCAGAATTTATTGATTTTGGTTTTTATATATATACATAATTGTAGAAAATGTATATAATATTATATATTACATAAAAACACTTATAATTTTTATTACTACAATATTTTTATATTAATAAAATATGAATCTAGTTATTTTATAAGAAATGTAAAATTTACACATAATACCTTTAATGTGTATAATAAATATGATATAACAAAATTATTTGTTATTTTTATTTTAAAAAGTAACATTTTTCTAAAATTATTTTATTTAATATTATTAAAATATTTATGTTATATACAATGTCATAATGCATATACAGTTTGTACACAATTATATATTGTACATAATGTGTAACGAATACACTCCAGAAAATGCTTAATTTATAATGTATTTAATATAAAAACATATATATATATATATATATATATATATATACATATACACACACACTCACACACACCCACACACACACACACACACACACACACACACACATATATATATATATATATATATATATATATATATATATATATATATATATATATATATATATATATATATATATATATATATATATATATATATATATATATATATATACACACATATACTTTTTTTGCTTTTGTGAAGTTGCCTTCTAAATCTATTTGGCAAAAAAATGGCCCTTCAGTATGAACAGGCACAACGCTTCTGCTCCCAAACCTGCGTCTGTATATCTCTGCATGTGGTGCCAACCTCTCCATCTGAGAGGGCGAGCGCCAACAGCTCCCATGACAGCAAACCCCTGAGGGCGCTGCCACCCTCCCACCACCCTGCTCTTTCATTCCCATCCCCTCCTCCCATGGCAGACCCCTCCATCATACTGTCCCGTCTCTCACTCTCTGCCTGGTTACCATGGCTAAGCCACTAGGAATGTTTACAGTTAGGGTCACATCATTCTCGTCTGCTCGTCACTTTCGCACTCTATTGTACCCCACCCCCAAAACACGCCGGCCACCACGGGTAACTTTTGTCCTGTCCACCCCAGGGTGGTCCGCACCAGCTTATGAGGCCAATGAAATGGTGCGACCGAACCCTGCCGTGGGGTCACAGGCTCGTCAATATGGCCAGTCTGAAACTCATACAGTGCTTTAATATAAACTCACAGTCCAATCACTGTCTGGCTAGACAGAGCCTCAAAGAGTTCACTGACACAGTGGGTGACGGCACTCGGGAGACATCTCTCGCAGCGGATCTAAGAGTTTCGCTACCCTCGCTTCTATACAACAATGCATAGCTTTTGAAAATCCTCATAGTTATTTAAAAACCAAGGTTATGGCCTAAACTTCAACTTCACACATATATTAATGATAAATGATAAAGGTGCTTTTTAAACAAGTACTGTATAATGAATTTAGCAAACAAGCACAGTGTTTTGCATTGCACCTGCTTGCAACAATTAAGGTGTTTGGAAGTCTGATTATTTGTTAATTTTCACATGAGCATCGTTTTAAGATGTTAAAACGAAGTGGCCTGAACATCAAATGAAAGAACAAACAAACAGAATAAAAGAAAACTGAAACAAAAGTGACTGTTTAAGAGTGTTACAAACTAAAACAGTATGATGAAAACAAAAAAATATTTTCATTAACTTAAATAAAAATCAAAACTCAAGTTTAAAAAATAACAACAATCCTAAAATGCAAATATGTTTTAGAGTATTAGGGAATAAAACAAAACCAAATATGAATTAAATAAGAAATTATAATAATTTGTGCGTGTCTGTGTGTGTCTGTATACTATAAATACTATACTATACTATACTGATATTATTTAATATCCATAATTAAAAAATTATGTGCTTTTACCCCAAAATATATAGAGATTTATTAATACATTTTATTATATGATACAGTACAGCTATTTATGACCTTTAAAAAATATTTTGTACCGAAATAAACAAAACAACAACAAAACATTTACAAAAAGTTTACAAAACAACAAAAACTGAAGGGCAATTATGTGTTCTGGACTACAAAATGAAAACTAAAAACTATAACTACTCATTTGTCAAACCCCTAAAAAGGCAACAAGCATAAGAACAGATAAAAAGCAGTAGCAATCTAGTATACACAAATAAATATACAAATAGAAAGACAGAACCTTAGCCACCAAATGAGCTCGAAAAAAAGGGAAGCAGAGAGGAAGAGGTGATAGAGAGAAGGACAGAGAGAGAGAGAGAGAGAAAGAGAGAGAGAGAAGGGAAGGGGAGGCAGAGGCGGCCAGGAGTAATAAATAAATACAAACAATAAATAATAACATCCCCCCGCTCCCCTCCCAGCTGGCCTGACAAACACCTGCCTCCATTCTACTGGGGGATGTGTGTCTTGCGGCCTGCGACACAGTCAATAAATCGATGGGAGGCTGCTGCAGGCCTCCAGACATATCTCACACACACACACACAATCTCTCTCTGATCCAATCCAGTCTTGAGTGTTTCTCTATGAGCGTGTTATCATCTCAGCTGTGTGTGTGTGTGTTGGTGTATTATAGCTGCATTTACAGAGGTAACTCGTGCTCTTTTTTGTCTGTTTGTGCGGGTGCAGGTGGCGGTACAGCCTGTATTTGTCACTGTAGATATGTGTGTGTGACGATTAAGGTTACAGGTGGCATTTCAGAGGCATTAGCATTTACACGACTGCAAAAAACAAACACAAGTTCATTTACATTAACAGGGTGATCCTGATGTCCATTTATGAATATGTTAACTGTAACTGTTGAGCGATATGAGATTTAAATGACTCATGCACAGCTTGATAACTACACGCTAGTTTAATATCTATAAGGGATGGTAAGATTCAACGATTTGCATTGTTGCATGGGCCTGGAAGTTTAAAACGAATCGTGCATTGTATACAAGTTCCCATTTGTATTAACACAGAACTGAGTCATAACAAATTGTTTATGCTTGAGTAAATGTTGAATAAATGTTGAATAAACGTTGCGTAAATGTTCCTTTAAAATGAATGGCTTGTTTTATCAGCTATTGGCTGATGCTGACAACCTCAAAATGACCAAATGTTGTAACAGCAAAGACAAATTATAAACTGTACTATATGACAACTAATTTGTAGCATGAAAGTGATTGTACATGTGTGCGGGGGGTATCAATCAAGGTTACGGCCACAGTGCCATTTAATCCGAGTCTGAACATGCCAATTACACACAATAAATCAGCTATGAGCTCTCACAGCGAGCGAGGGAGTTATGTGTGCTGGCATAAAAGTGCTGAAAAAGCCTATTATGACAAGAAAACAAGCACTCTTGATGGACTTTCAGGGATTCGGTGGATCTGTGCATGTGTACTCACCTGAGGCTGCTGAGGGATATTTACAAAGCTGGGGTCTCTGGGGCCCACGCTGACAAAGCGCTGAGCGGGAGACGTGCTGGGCGTGGAGTAGGCTGAGGGTGAATTAAACACACACACACAATAAATATCAATATTGTATCGGGAGCAGTACAGCTGTTAAGAGGAAGGCTTGATACGGACAATGCGCACGTTTCATTATGAAAAACACTGAAGATAAGCTTACACATGCTTGGGAAACCCAAGACACTTTACGTTCAGGATCAAGTGTTAAGTGTGTGTGTGATGGAAGGTGATGGGCCGAAGTACTCACTTGGCGAGGTGGGGGAGTTGCCGCCTCCCTCTGTGGAGGTGGAGGGAGGTTTGGAGTCTGGCACGGGCAGGGGCACGGGTCGCGCCATCGGGGGAGGTGGAGGAGGTGGCAACATGGGAGTGGGCAGGAACGGGTTGTGCACCTTCCCCTGACTGCTCCCATTGGGCTGGATAAAAAATAGGACATAAAAAAAACATGAAAACACGCTCAACTTCCAGACACGTACGACTAACAGGCACAACAGAAGTATCATACACATGCACGTCAGTAGAATGTGCTCAGAACTTTTTCGCTACTACTAGTCTTGAATAATTATGCTGCTGTGCACACTTCACGGTTCATTATCTATGACCCAAACCACTCGCTGTCTCTCCTCCGGCTTTCAGAGGCTAGAGTTAGCTTACATTTTTTTTTCGCAATTACACTTAACGTGTTATTCAGGTAGCTAGAGAGAAACATTTGAGCTAACTTCAGATAATTTAAAGGTCCCATGACATGGATTATTTCCTTTTCTTTAAATGCTTTTTAATGCTTCCTTAGGTGTATTTATATTGTTAGTATGATTTTTACATAAAATTTTTTTAAATAAAAAGCATTTTTGGATCCTGACATTAGCCCTCTGGCTTGAATGCTGTTTGAAGGGGCGTGTCTGCTGTGAGACTCAGAGTAAACCACAACTTTTGTGATTGGCTGACATCGTTGCATTCGAAATGCATATTCTTTGATCGCTCTCTGTAGTTAAATCACAATTTAAATAACAGATTTGTTTCATGCTACTAAGAGAAACAACGTGAAGTTGATCGTTTAGTCACTGGCTTGATTCACTGATGCATAAACAGTATTAAACGATTTAGAAAGAAAGTCTGTGTGAACTTGAATGATTAGCTACACATCAGAAATCACTGACCACAGATCAGGCATTAATGAACACTGTTACTCACTGTTTGTGCCGGTGCTGTCGAATCCATATCGTAAAAGTCTGTTTGAAACGCCTGTGCTGACATTGCGACTGAATTATATGTAAATATTTGGGCGGGCAAAGCAGAGAAAGGGGAGGTAACAATTCTCGTTACAACGTCACAACGAGGAGATTCAAGATCAGCCCGTTTGAGCTTCCATTTTCTCAAAGGCAGAGAAAGATAGAAAAATCTCAATTTACACCGATTCAAATTTCTAGAAACTTGGGGACCATATACAGGCTAGGGGAACTCATATTAATGTTAAAAAACCTCAGAAAGTGAAATTTTCATGTCATAGGTCCTTTAAGATACTATATGCCACCTGCCATTAAAGATATTGGGGGGGGGGGGGGGACTAACCAAAGAAGATAAAAGTTTTCGCTAATTCCTGCAATAGTGCCCCTTGTGGCAGCATTGAGAATGCGAGTTGCGATTACTGAGAATGCGAGGTGATGAAGTTATAAGTGCTAATCTTGTATAGCATCCTTCTATTCATCCACAAATATTCAAAAGTTACTACAAACAAGACAATCGAGCCAACTAGGTGTCTATATGGATACAAAACATGTCGTGGAAGTGTGTAATTTATGTACAAAAATGCTCCTTACATTAAGGAAGCCCACCTGACCACCTTGCTGACCACTGTCAGGACAGACAAGTTGGACAAACTCCTTGAGTGATTCCTGGGGGTGGTAGCGGATGGCATGGTGGGAGAAGTACGAGCCAGGCTGCTGGATGATTGGCGATGTCGGGAAATGAAGACTTGACGGCGTGGCGTGAGGACTCGCTGCAAAGAGACAAACAGAGGGGCTCGGTCAGAAAACAATAGAGGGAGAGGAAGGATGGAGAAAAAGGACCGCATGAAGAAAGAATGTGGATGTTGTGGTGGGTTTGTGCTTGGTTAGATTGCTCATGCAGATGGGGATGTACACACAAAAGTGTTTTATGGGCTTATTGGTTCAAAATAGTCACACTCACACTCAAAAAGTGACATAGACGGACAATAGTGAGAGTGGACACCATATTTGATTTAATATAAATGAAAATAAGGCTATGATGGACAGAATATCTAAGTTACTGAAGAACAGCAGTGGAGCAACGACTTTAATTGTAAAGATGAAAGCATTCCTTTGGGTTTCTCAGAAATTAAGTCATACAGGTTTGAGGTGACATGACGGTGAGAAGATAAAGATGTTTCAGCTGTTTTTTCTCCATGTAATGAAAGTCAATGGGATCCAAAACAACAACACTGTAACAAAATGAGAGCAACACAGACTTCAGTTGTAGGGACGCAAGGTTTCTTTTGGGTTTCTCAGAAAGTACATCATACAGGTTTCGAACAATGTGTGGTGGGTGAGTAAATATTAATAACGGGCACTTTGCATATTTCTGGGGCCCTGAGAAGCAGAGGTCATCACAGTTGTGTAAACTTCTATAGTGGTGCGCAGAAACCACAACAAATAAATATATTTTGTGTGTTCCCATTTGCACCAATAACAAAAATATTGAGAAATCAAGTTGGTCCCTCGGCTGTCACATTAGAAATATCTGCTAGAGCAGTGTTAACCAGTTTTCTGTAATTGAATCTCATAAAAAACAAAGCATGGTGTGTGAGTTAAATGTTACACATAAAAACGTGATAGATTTACAATGTTAATAACTGTGGAAACGCTTCACACATCACAATCTGGGAAAAGGTTTCATGATCAAATACACATTTTCTGAATGAATTTTATTCTTTAAAGACACTCCGCCATATCACACAGGCTGCTCTTTCATCCCACACGGTCTTGTCGCTGTTCAAATCAAATTAAAAAACGCAACTACTCCAACTCAGAAGGTCTGTGACAGCGCACACTCACACACAATGCGTGCACCTGTTCGTAACAATGGAAATGCACCGCAACGACCAGCTGTTCAGTCAACAACACTTAAAAACCGTACGAGCACCGTCAGAGAACATAAGAGCGTGGTACTTAGTAACATAACGAGCGCCAGAACCTTCTTTCATCTAGTGTCATTACAACCGATGTGACTAATAAAATGTCTCGGTGACGCATCGGTCCTCTGCTTTCTCGCACCTTGCTGGCAGGTCTTCGGGACTTACAGTCCTTTAATGGATCGAACCTTATCAAGTATTTAATTGTAACCGGCACAATCTAATTAGGGGGCTCTTAATAGAGGTAATATTCGGTTATTGGTTATTAGTATAATGCCTGGGATGTGCGGCAGCACGGGGTCTTTAAGCCGTGATGTATCGCAGTGGAGTTAATAAGACTCCGCACTCACCCTCTCCAATCTCTCGCTCTCTTTCAGGAGAGATGGTAAGCTGATACTACATAAACATTGTTAAAACCACAGCCCCCTGCTGCAGTAATTCACTTAGCTCTGGCCTTGATTTATGGCTCTGTCAATAGAGGGTGACTGGAAACTCTGGATGCTGGGGCTGCGATGTAGCCATTGTATTTACAGTAATAATGGAATGGATGACTCCCTCTTGCTCTTCTTTTGGTGTCGTTCTCCGTCTTATCTTTCTCCCGGCGCCGTCTTTTCACGGCCCGACTCTTTCTGTTTGGGGTAGGACGCAAACTTTTATGAAGGAGATGTGAAGACAGGCATGCTGTGTCTTTACTGTCCCTGGCGGATCGAGACACAACCTTTACAAAGCCGAGTCCGGATTTGAGTGGAAGACGCTCTCGTACTTAGCACAAATGCTAACAAACAAAGAAACAAACAAACAAACACACATTCAGAACCAGCATATACACAAAAACTGCTAGTCAGGTCACAGACAAGCAATCTTGTCTGAATAAGTTTGAATATTTGATTTAGTTTTCATCAAACGAAATGTTATTTTTGTTGACTAGAAGCAGAGTAAAACGCACTAAATTTAATGATCATTAAATTAATGATTTAATGAAATTTAAATGATATTTTCCTAAAAAGATAAACTCTGTTCACATTAGCGCAGCACATACAGCCAGAGCAGACTTTGGAAACCCACTGGCCCAGAGATGGCATTAAACGGCCTTTTCCATGAAATTCACGGATGCTAGCTGCAATCCAAGAGCTGACTTAATGAAACACTTGAGCAGCATATGGTTTCTGCTCCGTTATTCTAAGAAGTGGATCCAACTGCCATCGCTGCCTCTATCTGGAGGCAACATGTTGAGACTGGACCGCTTTCATGACGTTTCTCCTCGCCAAACAAAACGGTTTTTCAAATGTCGTCAATCATTCGCCCTCGCGAAGACAAACGCTTACCTGTTCTGCCTTTAAATCATGACGGAGTCGGTTCTCTAGAGCCAAACGAACCGTAGATCAGTGTTACAGGTTTGGTAACCAGCTTACGTCAGCTACAGCGAAACCTACTCTGTCAATTATGCAAATTGCTTCAGTCAATTAGTGCGGAGAAAAAAATGAAACCATTTCTTCTTCAATCGCTGACAGAATCGAAGTGTTGTGGAACGATGGCCAATTACTTAAATGGCTTGCTCCCATGTCATGTTCTTAGTCATTTAATGATGGTTATTTGGACAGAAAATTGCAAGTAAACAAAGTCTGAGCGTGTCTCGAGTTGTCAAAGCAGCTGGACGACATAATTCACTCTCAAGGCCGTCAACTCTACCGTCTTCAATGTTTCCCATTCTGCTAAATGCAAGACACCGTCTCCTGCACCTTAATATTCATGTAGCGCACGGGGAAAGCCCCACTGATGTGCCGAAAGAGGCTTCGTGAATTAAAAAGGGGTGGTGATGAGACTAAAACCAGAACACAAGCGTGAGAGGGAGAACAGAGGCTCCAAGAGCAGCCGTGTCTTAACTATAGACACCAGGAGATCATGGGAGCCCCAGGAGAAGAGTCTGATCCTTAGAAATGCTTTATTAACCAACGGGCTGTTCTCACAAGAGTGGCGCCACCATGCTCGGCTGTAGCTAAATGTTTGAGCTATGTACCATTAAACTTAGTCATGAGTATAACTGACTTAACTTGAGTCATTCTCCAGGAAAAACCTGTTGCTTGATGTCAGGATTCAATACACACACATAATTGAAATGTTAAATTATATTCTGTTCTTGCTTCAAACTCGCACTTTATTGTATGCTTTATTATTTGATAAAATATTGTTTATAATTATTTACTTTATTTATTAATAATAAATTGTATATCCTATTTATTTAATAGATTAATTTACTTAATCTGTACATATTTATATTTATGTAAATATTCACACATTAAAAATACTAATTATTTTATTTCAATGGAAATTACATTTAATATAGGCACAGTTACATTAGGGCAAAAAAATTAAATAAAATAATAATAATTAATACTTAATAATTAAGTTTGCAACTATATATATATATATAAATACACACACACACTTCCTAATGTGTTAAATACGTGTGGTTTGTAGTATTTGTTTATTATTTATCATTATGTATTTTTTATTCCTGATCATTAATAATACATATTTAGCCTTTTTATTAAACTATTAATGTTTAAATAAAATAATTAGCATATTAGTATAAATATATAAGTATATAAATAATTATTTTTATGGAAATGAAATGCATTACCACTGACAGTTACATAAGGAATGAATGAATGAATGGATGGATGAATGCATGAATGGATGGATGAATGAATGGAAGAATAAGCTGCAACAAGATAACTGATATGAACAACTTTCCAATACATATTTGTAGCGTCTTGCTGTATACGCAACCAAATTAAGAACTTGTAGTCACTAACTTGGAAATGTAAAAAAAATATATTGCAAATGTCGGGTGCAGCCTTAGTCTTTGGTCTATAATTTAAAAGAGTTTGAAGTACCTGTTTGACCTCTATACTTCCATTACTAAATGGTGTCACTGATGGCAAAAAAGGCACAGGCTGACCGCAGAGGTAGTGGGTGGCCCTAAAAGTTAGTCTGAGGGGGGTCCAGCGGACACATACCTCCCAAAGCAAATATGGAAATGATAATGATGCGCTGAAAAGGAGGCAGACTCCAGCAGCTGGTTGAGCGCGGCTCCTCTGTTGCCATTGTGCCGCCACCCGCTCGTAATAGAAAAGGCTCCGGATTAGTTCCACTTTGCAAATCGTGTTGGTTCACTGATCTTTTTTCTTTCTTTTTTTCTCACCGGCCCATTGCTGCCAACTTTCATTGAATGGTGGATTATCAAAATAATAACTAAGGTGATAATAACAGGCTTTTTTCTGATGCGAATGATGTCTCCACTTCACCCAGTTTGAATAACACCGAAAAAGGAGGGGAGAGCAAGTGTTACTAAGTCGCACGGTCAATTGAAAGGGAGGACAGATTTAGGCGGTTTTAAATATTCTTTAATGGTTTCAGAAAAAGACGTTTTCCGGCCATCCCACCTAACCGCATAAACCGGGTTTGACTAACATGTCTTAAAAGAGGGAGGCACTTTAAATATAAAATATTCACATGACAGCGATACCACTTCCAAGCATGATTTAATACAAATAACCTCCCAAATTAAGTTGTGGTTTCAACATATTCAAGGTAATTCATGCTGGAAACAGGCTCTTCAGCCCAGTTCCGTGAGCCGTTTGGCTTTATATCCAACAAATAAAGAACATCAATAATAGTGATAAAGCAATAACAGGTACATTTCCACGCAAACCCTTACTTTTGCATAGAAGTAATCGAATACTGGACAAAATGTGCTTTGAATATGCAATGGAAATCCACGAACAAGCTAACAGACTGTGAATTCAGGAATCAGAGTTTATTTTCCTAACTACAACTCAACCTTGCGAAGACAACAGTATGTAGGCGCTGCTCACTGCGTGTGTCTGGGTTTGATTAAAAACCATTCTTATCTATGACAAAACCATTCACAGCCAGTGACAATACGGTGAGGATAACCTGATCCAGGCCTCCGTCTGATAAAGCCTCGGTCGCTGGGAAAACCAACCCATGTGTAAGTCACACTCAGAGATCCGGTTAAGTGTTTACATTGAACGCATGTAAATCAAGCAGCCGGACGAGGTGATACACACTGTGGGTTGCACTCATTGCACTCCTTAGCGTATTTGTCAACAACTGTCTGACTGTAACGAGCTACATTTTTACCCACACTGCCTCAAACCCAGTTCACACGGACAGCTAAAATCCTGGCAAGAAAAACAATTAACAAAACAAAACACACACGCACACACACAAAACCATAAGCCTATTTCAAAATAGATCTTTTTAGTAAATCAAAAGCATACAGCACAACCAGTGTAGTCCAATTCATGAACAAATAATCATTATAATACATTTCATTTAAGAGATTAAAAACATGCAAACATCACTTGCTGAATTAATATTATTTAATCATTTAATTATTTAATATTATTTAATTAATTTTAAAAATAATTTAAGTAACAAACAAACATACAAACAAATAAAAAAATCTAAAGAACTTTAAGTTGCATTGCTTATTGCAACAATATATATATATATATATATATATATATATATATATATAAAATACATAATAAGTATGTGAACTTCATATATATATATATATATATATATATATATATATATATATATATATATATATATATATATATATATATATATATATTATAATTACACATTAATAAAGTAATAGTTTTAGACAGTAAATACAATAAAAGATAAAGTTTACTTAAAACTTTACTGAAAATTTTTTGGTTGTGCTGATTCCAATCAATCAATCAATCAATCAATAAAATAATAACTGAACTGCTGATTTTGGGCTTTGTTGCTAATTTTTAAAATTAATAATTTTGTAATGTACCTAGGATCGCTTTATAATGTACAGCATTAGCTGAGAGACATTGTAACTCAACTATACCTAAATGAATCAAAATTGAATCCAAATCAAATCCGAATGGAATTGGAATTTAATCAGAATCTAATTACGATCAAATCTAATAAAGTAATTAAAAAAAAAATGCCAGTCCATATCGAGGTCATGTTCCTATTAATTTGCATGAATTTGAACACTACTCAAACTGGTCGCATCACGTCCAGATGCTCTGACACTACAAATCGCAGCCAGTGTGAACTCCCCTTTATAAAGTGTCCATTCAGATTTCAGGTTCCTGCTTGTCTGGTCTAGTGTTGCAAGGGACAGTGTGGAGTGTGAAGGATTGTGGGAGAACTGCTGGCTGTGATTAGGGGCTTGGGGAAGAAGAGTGGTGCAGTTTGAGTTGGGTGGGGTGTTGGGACCTCACCTCTGGGTCCTGTAATGACAGGTCGATGATGGTGTGTGAATGCCGTTCGAGGGGAAGCGGTCTGCGAAGGCACATGGCTGCTGAAACCAGACTTCTCTGACTTCTTTAATGTGGTAGGCGATGGCATCCCTGGCAAGAATGATTGATAAGTGCAATTTAATAATCCATAACGCCAGGTTATGGAGACACTGGCTGGCGCAAAGGAGAGAGAGTGGATAGGAGGGTTGGGGTGGTTTGTTTGGGTGGGTGGGTGAGTGGATGGGGGTCAAGACAGCGGAGGAGAGACTGTGAGGCCCAGCGGGTGGCACAGGATACACTACATGGGGCCAAATGGTCACTCTCCCAGTGCAACGCAAGATCAAGTGATTATGTAGTGTATTGATGTTAAAATGTCAACCGACATGCACACTAGACATGACCTCATGACCTTTCTCAAAATAAAAGTAGGCGTTCTTATTCTTTTGTGTAAATTTGTGCATTCCGAGTCCAATCAGACTTTCAAAGACGAGCTTAAAGAAATATTATGGGTTCAGTACAAACTCACTTAATAGCAAAGTGTTGATTACCAATAAAAATAATTTACAGTTGTCCCTAGTTTTCAAAAATAAGGGCTAGAGTGAGGCACTTACAGTAGAAGTAAACAGAACCAAATTGTACATGACCTATTTTACATTTTGACTGTGTTAAACCTATTAAATGTAGGGCAAAAATGATTACAAAAACTTTAGAATTTAAATAATTTACTAGTTTTAACCAAAGAATTAATTCGGGTGCTTTTTTTGTATTAATGAAAAAGAGGGATCAGTCTAAGTATTTCTTGTGGTAATCAACATTATGCCACAAATTCTCTCAGTTGATTACAGAACTCCTAAAGAGGCATGGTGATGGAAAAAAAAACTTATATTTTTATGCTTTTGTGTTCTCGCGCAAAACCTTTGTATTCCCCTGAGAAACTCTGCAGTGACTTGCAAAGCAGTTCTGTGAGAAACTTTGCATTTGCTTGTAAAACTATTGTTCCCCCCAAAAAACTCACAAAAACTTTGCCATTTCCTCAAGAAAGTTTGCGTTTGTTCGCAAAAGTTTGCCATTTCTCTGAAAAAAAACTGCAGTTTTCCCAAGAAACTTTGTGTGCACTTGCAAAACTTTAGAATTTTCTAGGGAAACTTTCCATTCGTTTGCAAAAACGTTTCCCCAAGAAACTTTGCATGCATTCACAAAACATTTGCGTTTCCCCAAGAAACTTTGTTTGCACTCAAAATTTAGCAGTTCACCCGAAAAAATGTGCATTCATTCACAAAATGTTTATGATGTAAATAATAAAAAGTGGAGGGACTGTATTTCTATATATCAATACTTTTGCAAGCGAACACAACGTTTTTTGAGGAAATGCAATACTTTTGCGAGAGAAAGCAAAAATATTGTGAGTGAGCACAAAGCTTCTTGGGGGAACGCAATAAATTTGGGAGTGAATGCAGTATTTCTCACATGAATGAAAAAGCACTTAAATATAATTTTTCTTACCATATAATTTTTTTTTCATCACCATGTCCCCTTAGGGGCTGTGTAGTTGAGTGTAGCTGTGTATTATTCCTTTAAAAGTCTAATAGGTTTTTCCATTTCCTAATTTCTAAACAGTTGGTTCAAATTAATGGCGATGAGTGTGAGGTTAGTTGTTAATGGTAAACATGTCGTCTAAAAACGTGAAAACAAAACCATAAGGCCGTTTTCAAGTATCTTATGCACCTTACCCGTGGGCTAGCAGGATGAAATGACGTAGCGATGAGCGTAACAGGATGTGGTGGAGAAAAAGAAAGAGAAAGCTGAACAGACATGGAGGGAAGAGGGGTTAGGGATGCAAAGCACACAGCATTCACATTCACAGTCTGCCAGTGCATTGGCAGGGGTTAATGCGAGCAACAGTTCAGATGCACAGGCTAACATGAGCTAACTGAGAATGACTGAAGTCTGTTAGTTCATGCTCAGCCACGTTAGTCCAACTCCTCCCTCCTGCATTAGTGCTCCCATATTGCCTTGCTTCACTCTACCTCACGCTTCGGGGTAAAAATAGACAGACATGAGGGAAACCTATGGCCGATTAGCCGCTTGAGGTTAGGAATGCAAATTGATAAGAATGAACTGCAAATAGAAGGGGCAATTAGGAGGCACCGCTGGCCCATTTGTCACCCGGTCAAAGCATTTAGTCCATTCTTCTGCACTGGGACAGGATATAAGCACTGGTCTTACATCTTATTTCTCCCCGAGAGTCGTCCACTCACACCCCCACCACCCCAGAGGAACAAGTTCATCCAGACGCTAGTAAATGACTTAAACCAGTGCAATTCAATCATGTGTGGCTAAAGCTGTATTAATGGTTTTAGCCAGCAGCCCTCACTCTCCTCGCGCTGCCCACATGTCTCTTTCTGGTTACATCACAGCACTGGTGTGTGGGACGCCCCCCATAGCCCCCGATCATATATGGAGGCCACCACACTTATTATGAGTCAATTATGGTTAAATCTAGAGAAATCTTATATCAAATAAACTGTTTATGCTCTGTATTTGACCTTTTCCATTAATAATACTAACAAAAAATTATTAACAATATTAAATAATAATAATAACCAGCACACAGCTCGAAGTATTCCACTATCAACACTATATTGCAGATATATAACTATATTGCAGATCCACTATAGTTCCACTATATTGCAATTATCTACTTTATAACTAACTTGTTTTTAGATATGAGGATGTAAAATGTGCAGGTGCGTGAGATTTGGATTTTTTGTGTGCGTGTGAGTGATTAGAAGTCATCCTTGGTTTCTCCAGCCCTTGCAGACTCCTTCCCCTTTCAGGCGAAAAGGAAAGAGAGAGAGAAAAAAAACAAGATGGAAAGAAAGACAGCATCTCTTCCCAGCACCAATGACCATTAGAGATTGGCTTTGTAATTTAAAAGGGTCACCTTAGGTCATGGAAAGGTCAACTAAGAGGTCATTGAAACCATGAAGAGATGGTTGCTACTTCAATAGAATATGGTAAAAGATTTTAAGAAGCCATCAAGCTGAATTAGCACAAATTACCGATGATTTCCAGTCTTCATTCATCAGACACACACACCAAGTGCAAAATTCCCCATTCAGCTGTTCTCAATTTCTCCTCACACTCTCAAGTTCAGCACAGAATGCGTCAGAAGATCAATTTCAATGAGTATGCTGACAGCGGTGGAAGACAGAACGGAGTGGAAACATACTGTGTCATTGGGACAGACTCATCAGATGGACATGGAGCCGAGAGTATCCCAAACACTACTCACCTGAGACCAACATAGACGAGAGAGAGAGACGATGACAGAATAAACAGACAGAAAGTGGTGGACAATGGAAGGAAGTGAAGGATAATAGGATGGAAAGACAAACAAGGGGTTAAGTCGCACACATACACACTCCCATTGTCACAAGCTGCTGGAGAGGAGCCAAATTACATTAGCTATCACCATATTAGCTATCGCTAATGCTATTTCTTAAGTACAGCTTCACTTTGGATATCTTACTCACTGACTTATCAATATTTTAGCTTATCTGAAGTGGTTGATCGCCTGTCATGTTATATAATCACGTTGCCTGTGTGTTCACGGGTCAGTTGAAGTTAATCACTGAAATTTAGCACCAATTTCAGCTTCATTAGCATTTAGCCAAACATGCTACTTTGTTAGCATTCTTTTTGCTGGTGTATTATTGCCCTCCTGCTTCATCTTTCATTAAATTGTCACTTGCTTTATACTCAGTTATATTATACTTTTCTGTAGGGCGGAGTTTTGGAAAAAGTGCTTGTTTAATTAATGTGGTTTGTTGAAAATTCAGGAAGTTTAATGCTAAATTCAGCTTCATTATCATGTAGCATGTTGCCAGAATGCTATTTTGTTAGCGTCTGTTTGTGGTTCCATCTGGACCAGCTAATGACCACGTTTAGACCAGCTAAACACTATATAGAAAGCTGAGTTTTTCGATTGAGTTTTGGATATGGTGTGGTTCTGAGGGGCAATTTTGGTGCCTGTAGAGTGGGGAAGTCCAAAGAGAAAACAGAATCAAACCTGTGGGTTGGCGGACAGTTTGCTTTGATTGTGTGTGTGCAAGTGTCTGTGTTTGCTGTGGACAGGGTCTGATGTCTCAGAGTGAGTAATGAACACTTGAAAAGGTTCTGTCAGATAGAATCAAAGCCTGGCCATAGTCAGCACTTTCCTTTCCGAGGCGTTATTACACGCTGGGTACCGGTCCTGGCCCGATTCTCCTTTTCCCTCCCTTCCTCCTTCCTCACGGCTGACAAATTGACAGAACCCAGACGGGCGAGGAGGCAATTCAGTATTGAGTGCGTCTCTCTGCCGCTCTCCATCGCTCTCGTCTCGTAGAGCTCGCCGTCCCCTCCGGCCCATCAGTCAGCTCTGGCCTGGCTGCAGTCGGCAGTGAATCTACCCAAACTAGCCTCAACACACACTCACTAAAATTTACAGGTGGATTATTAATTATTCAAAATATAGATATAATTAATGCTGTCTTGATTGTTCTATTATGATGTAAGTAATTACCACACAGAAACTGAAGATTATCACGTACTGAAGTCTGTTAATTTCAGTGTTCTACATTACCCCCCCAATAATAAAAGTTACATTTTTGAAAAATGTAATAGATAATATATTTTTTAATAATTTGAGTACATTTAAAAAAATAAAAAATTATATATATATATATATATATATATATATATATATATATATATATATATATATATATATATATATATAATTAAATGTAATATATGGTAACTACATATTTATATATGAATTACTGTTAAATTGTGTATATTATATATATTAGGACATTTTTTTATCAAACACACAGACAAATATTTATTCACAATATTAATATTATTAATTATGTTACATTATAATATAGAAAATAAAACAATTATATATATATATATAATTTAATTAAAATTTATTACTATATATGTATATATATATATGTGTATATATATATATATGTGTATATATATATATATATATATATATATATATATATATATATTTACATTTTAATATTTAACATTTATTTTAATATACATATTTTGACTATTTAAATCACACAGTGAACTAGATTACCAAAAAAGGATAACTTTTTAATTAACTTTTTAATATTATATATTACAGTTTATTATAGTTTATTATATATTTTTATTGTTATTGTTTTGTTATTTTAGATTGTAAAGAATTTGAAAAAAATATGAATCTTAGAATCGCTTGTAAATTTTGGTTTGGCGAGAGGTCGTAGGAGTTTGACTGTGGGACACTCAGAACGACAGGTAGACGTCACCCCAGAGCCCCTACCACGGCCTACCACCTGACACCCGCTACACCCGCTACCTGAGCAATGACAAGCACGCTGCTGCCTCGGACATACTTTAGAAAGGCTGGCTAATTTTAAACACATTGCGAAGGTCTCCGCTATCCAATAAAGATAGCAGAGGCCCACACGTACACATACATAAACACAAACACACATCCAGCACACTCGGGGGAGATTCACGGAAAGGGACATAACAAGACTTCGAGATGCCACAGTCGTTCAACACCTTGGCTGAAAAATGAACGAATGTCACTGATTGGACGAGAAATGTGATCCAGCAAGTGATCGGGAGGTCAAATGGCACTCACTTTCTCTCTCACCCTCTTCGTTTACTCATTACACATTCCCTCTCAAGCAAACATACACTGGAACAGACTCTCACTTGCTTGGAGCTGAAGCAACTGAGAAAAGCACTTATTAGTGAGACACAGCTCTAAATCAATAGCACCCCTCCGTATTCTCCATTTGTATTGCCTCTTTATCACCTTAATATATTCACATAAATATATTAGGGATGTGTCAGAATTGTAGACTTGTCAACTAATCATCCAATAACAGAGTAGTCGGTGAGTGAGTTAAATTAAGTAAATTAATCCAACATTTTTAATACAGTGAAACTGATTTAACTTGGATGAATTTAGAAGTTAGTTATTTACTTATATAAAAATAAATATAGAAAATAATTAAAATAATATAAAATATATGAAATGATATATGTATAAAATACAAAATATTATTTCAAATGTAAATATATATTTATACATAAAAAATATATATATATATAATATACAAATATAACATTTTACATATTAAAAATATTATATTAAAATAAATAACAATGAAATATGAAATATATAAATAAGAATATATATATATATATATATATATATATATATATATATTATAAAAATAATTAATTATATTTGAATGATTTTACAAAAAAAAAATACATAAAATAAATTTCAATAATTTAAATCGTTAATAAAATATTTTATAATATTTACAATTATACACGACTCCCATCCAAATAGAAATTTCATACTTTTGCACATCCCTAATATAACTACCCCAAATTTTTCCTAACACTGCATTCTCAAAAACACAAAGACATGTCACTTTAATGCAAACATTTCCAGATGCACCATTGATGGATGTGGATGACTTCATGCACACAAATCATAGGGATATCATGGGACAGGGGGTGCATGTTGTTTCAGGTGGGCTAAAACATCCTCCAGGCTTTTTCTGTTCCTTTTTTGGGATAAAGGTGTTTGTGGGAGGAAGGGCAGGTGGGGCAAGCAAAACCGTCTGAATAAAACAACAAAAAATAAGATACGAAACAACAACAACAACGATGATGACAAAACTAGACGGCACAATGGACGAGCTCCTTTTTTTTTGGGTGGGGAGGGATGGCGTGGTGTGGAAGGATGACAACATTGATGTAGTTTTACCTTGTCTTGAGATGAACGAACTAGCTAGCGAGCCACGCAGTTTATATCCAGCTTTGAAAGACAAGGAAGGAGGAGAAAGAAACAAGGAGGGACAAAAGAACAAAAAAAGGCAGGGTGAATAAGAGGTGTAGAAGCAAGTGTGCAATACCTCAGCAGTTCAACCATTCATGTCCAGAACCTTCCGGACAACCACACACTCAGATTACACACACTTCTTCATAGGGTTTTCTTTTCCACATGTTCCTCACTTTCACTGTATTCTTTCAATAGGTCTGTAACCCAATCCACATTTGTTTGTTTCATGAGAACTAGTACTAAACGCCTGTTGGAAGTACTACAAGAATCATTAATAAACTAGAATCTTTAAAAGGGATTTTGTTAATAATGATCTGATTCCCTTGCTGGAGCTCTGTAATATATGAGGTGTGTTTCCTCTCTATCTCGTCGATTTCTAATATCGAGGGCGCGCGGGACTTGATTGAAGATGCTTCGGAGCGGGACAGATTTACAGTCCTCTGCTCTGTGGCAATGCGGCGAGCTTCACAGGACACACGCACACAATCCAGCACGAATCGGCATTCAAGCCCACACGCATACGGGACCCTTCGTACACTGTTAGCGTTATTAGTAGATACGTGGATGTGAAGTTACATGAGACTGGCCATCTATGGCTAACTTCTGAGATGGGGGCAGATGGCGTAAATCTTTCAGAAAGAAAACAAATGAGGTGCCATTCGAGTTAGAGGGTGCCATCTCCGAAATGTCATACCCAGGAAGACGGGTCAGAGATGCTGAATGGGCCCCCCCCAAAAAAAAACATAAGAAGAAGAAAGAGAAATAATCCCAGCACAGCTGTCGCCGTCCCACAACGAGCGCACACCACAGGATGCACAAACACACACACGCACACACACACAGCAGATCCGATCGCTCGCTCTACACCGTCGACCCCACAGTGTGTGAGAGTGTGTATGTGTGTGTGTGTGTGTGTGTGCGCCGGGGGAGGCTGGCTTTCAGGGTGGACGCTTACCTGGCTCTACTTCGTGCCAGCTGCTGGCTTGGCTGACGCTTCCGGGCGAGCGTCCCTGACCTGGGTAGTAGGACTCCTCTCCCGGGCTGTCCACCTCATCCTCCATGCATTTGATACGCTTCGCAGAACTGTGTGACAAAAGAGAGATAAAAAAGAATATTATTTCATTCTGCAAATGTATGATTTTCTTCCAGCGTGCTTTGTTAGCCAGTGTGGAGGACTGTAGTTTGGATTCAGATAAATGCTAAAGGCAGCATTAAACCACTTTCATAAAGCATTTAGTGTATTACTCTGATGTATTTTAGGGGATTGGACTAATTATACGCATTAGGATTCGATTGGTTAATGAAAAGTGTGTTATGATGTCATTTATTCATATTTTTTTCCATCAACACTATGGAGCACAAAGTGTGACACGAAAAACTGTGATAAATTGTATTTTGACAAATTCAATCATAAAATATGTTAAAATAAATGAACATAGATTGCAAGTTTGCCATACTAAAAAAAAGTTTTTTAATAAACAGATTAATAAAAGATAAATATATATGATAAAACTTGTTTATATATATATATATATATTAAAATAAATGAGCATGTCAATAAACACTATCTATAAATATAAATATAACACAAAATGCAGTATGCAAAATAGAAATAAATAATTTACATTTTGCTTAATTTATTGAATGTATTCATTAATTTATTTTGAGATTTATTTTATTGAAATACTTCATTATATATATATATATATATATATATATATATATATATATATATAGTGAAGTATTTCAATAACAACAAGTATTTCATCAGATACATCTCAAAATTTAAAATAAATTAATGAATACATTCAATAAATTAATCAATTAATAATAAAATCATATTGTTATGTTTCAATATAAAATTATAAAAAACTTTTTTATATCATTAAACATTTTAACAAGTTAAATAGTAAAATTTGATTTCATATTGAATCTACATTTTGTAAAACATATTTATTCAGATCAAAAGTTGGACATCAAAGAAGTGCAAGCTTATTCAGACACACACACACACACGTTCTACAATCTAACACACACATTCAAGAAGTGAGGAGTCATCGGAGGCTGGCGCTCATGTGTGTGTGAGTTATCTGCTGTGAGCTGAGCTCTGACATTTATTTGTTAATGTAAGGCCTACTGGTGTTTTTCACTCATAATCGGTTAATTAGTTTCTAGCATGCAGCCACACACAGGGTCCTTATTCCAGATGTTTGCTTTGGCAGGCCTGGCTGAAGAGGCCACTGAAGCATGTGGGCAGACGCACACATGCACACACACACAGATGTATTTGACCGCACACACATGGACTCCAAAGTTAGCCAGCTCACGCTCTAAACTAGATTTTTGTGCATCAAAAGTACCCATGATGTCCAAAAATACATTGTTGATGAGTGTGTTCTGTCACTTTCAACAAATGTATGGAATGGAAACGAACATACACATGACTGTTGTATTTTCAAATGTGTTAAATATTGGCACAAACGTTTATGTACGTTTGTATGTGTGTGGATTTTAGCTATGCTGCGTTATGTTAAACTGACAGCGAAATTTGCCCCATCAGTGAAATCACAGGAACCATTTATACATTGCATTTCAGCTGTGCACACACACACACACATCCAAACATCTGTCCACACACACACACACGGGATGCCACGTAGTGCAGTTTTACATCTAGAGCAGGATGTGTGTGCGACTGGCCTGTAGGCTGAGCGGGCGGCGGAGAGAGAAGTTTCCAGGTGGACACACATATGCTGGAAGCTTGTGTAGCTCAGACTCCTGCAGCCTCTTCGAAAGCTCAGCCAACACATCAATCTCTGCCTCGGCTGATTAATTAAGACTCAGAGTGAAGGAGGGAGACAGAGAGAGAGAGAGAGAGAGTGCATACCTGCTAGAAGAAGTGCTGGGTAGGGGGCGCCTCATGGCCCCGGGGCTCATACTGTAGTATGAAGAGCTGTCCAGGTCTGCCAACGAGAAGTTGGGCCCCGTCCCTGCCGCGATGGGGGCTGCCACACACACACAAAAGAGAACAATCATTAATACCGGAGAACAAAAACAGTCTTCACATTCTGATGCAGTATATCTTCATTTCCACGTCTGAAGTAAAAGTAAAGTTTGAGGTGGTTCGGTTGTTCGCCATTTCGGCTGTGTAACAAGTTTACTTCTTTACGTATAAAACAGCAATAAAATTGTAACAAATTTTCATGTTAGTTCAGCTAAAAAAATGGATAGAACGATAGAACGATAGATTGATAGAACAATCGAATGATAGACAGATAGAGAGAACAAATGATAGATACAACGATCAAATGATTTATAGATAGATAGATAGATAGATTGAATCATAGACAGACAAACATATAGATAGACAGAACGATCGAATGATAGACATATAGATATATAGAACGATAGATAGACAGAACGATAGATAGATAGATAGATAGATAGATAGATAGATAGATAGATAGATAGATAGATAGATAGATAGATAAATAGATAGATAAAATGAGAGATAGATAGATAGATAAAATGATAGATAGATAGATAGATAGATAGATAGATAGATAGATAGAATGACAGACAGACAGACAGATAGACAGATAGATAGATAGATAGATAGATAGATAGATAGATAGATAGATAGATAGATAGATAGATAGATAGATAGATGGATAGATAGTACAATAGATAGAACGATAGATAGATAAAATGATAGATAGATAGATACCGTAGATAGATAGATAGATAGATAGAATGATAGAACGATAGATAGATAAAATGATAGATAGATAGATAGATAGATAGATAGATAGATAGATAGATAGATAGATAGATAGATAAAATGATAGATAGATAGATAGATAGATAGATAGATAGATAGATAGATAGATAGATAGATAGATAGAACGATAGATAGATAAAATGATAGATAGATAGATAGATAGATAGATAGAACGACAGATAGATAGATAGATAGATAGATAGATAGATAGATAGATAAAATGATAGATAGATAGATAGATAGATAGATAGATAGATAGATAGATAGAACGACAGACAGACAGATAGACAGACAGATAGATAGATAGATAGATAGAACGACATATAGATAGATAGATAGATAGATAGATAGATAGATAGATAGATAGATAGATAGATAGATAGATAGAACGATAGATAGATAGAACGATAGATAGATAAATAGATAGATAGATAGATAGATAGATAGATAGATAGATAGATAGATAGATAGATAGTTATTTTCTCATATATTTGTATTTTTCATCATATTTAATGAATTACATTTCTCTACAATTCTTCCTCTTCTTGTCATTCAAATTCAACTTCCTGTTGGGTGTGGCAAATTCAAAATTTTCAAATTAAAAAATAAATAAATAACTTTACTGACATTTGTTTATCTTACTGAAACACTTGTGCTGGTTACAAAACTTTCCTCCCTGAGCGAGTCACCTCAAGCTGCAAATCCCCCCGTGCCCCTTTCTGTAGGTCATCGGTGAGCAGTGCTCTATCAAACGCCTTTGTCATACAGTACATAAAGCCGTGATGCCTCTTTATATTCATGGTGACTGAGACCACTATTTTTTGATGAGGACAGCACAAATGTGTAAGAGAGCGGCCCTGGTCCTGCATACCTAATAGGCCGGGCCCAGGCGGGGAGAGAAAGAGAGAGATGTACGTATGTGTGTGTGTGGGGGGGGGGGGGGGCAGCATGGAAGACTGTGATAGACACGGTAATGGGCTGCCTAATTAACATTGGAAGAGGACACAGTTAAAGGGGCAAGTTGGACCAAGGGAGGGAGAGAGAGAGCAATTTCACTAGCCAACAACAAAAAGTTGGACACATAGGAAGTGAGAAAGGAAGTGCTATAATTTCTGAGTCATCTCTTTATGTTAACTTTTTTTTGGGAGGGGGGGTGGGCGTTCCTTCGCTCTAATAGAAGTGGCAGCGTGGGTAATTTATGACGAGCAGTAAAGCCGGCTGCATTTGCATGGCTAATAGTAAGATGTGAAGTAATTTGTGTGAGAGCTAACCTGGGCACCGGGCTGCAGTAACTCAGCCGGCCCTCGAAACGCACACACATCCACACGAACGAGCCCTCACGCCGAGAGCGGCCAGCCCTGCTGCATTTTGGGTAGAAAAATGACCACACTGCAGTCTGTCTGACTGGAATGGAAATCAATCATAAAGGTAATCCGCAGTCTCTACCTCTTAAAGGCTTTATCAAGTGCTTTCGCTTGGAGGATTCCAAATGAAGCCTGTGGCTATCAGGCCGGCATTGATCTTTCTTTCTCTTCTGTTCTCTCTCTCTCTCTGATCTTTACTGCTTTACCTTTCAAGCTGCTGGGCGCAAAGTACATTAGCAAAATGTTTCAATTTATTCTTATTTACTTAGTGCAGAGGAATGGCAGTGCAGCGAGTGGGTTTACTTAGCTGTGCATCGGGGACAAAGAAAATTGTCCAAACAAGTTGACAAAAGTTACGAATTATTTAATGTGGTTATTTTTAACTTTGTTAGACGATGGCTAAGGAAATCTAAATGTAAAAGTATTGTCCAAAACTATTTACAAAAACGTTCTATGTTCAACAATGCAAAAAATTTAAAATACCTACGGATAACTGATATGGTAGCGATCTCTTAACTTCTAAACATTTACAGCAAGGGAAAAGTATTTCAAACTGGTTTTAGATTGAAGGCTGGCAAGTTACAGGAAGTTTCTTGACTGACAGCAAAGTGACCGAGTCTGCTGGATGTGGTGGAGTTTTTTTTTTTTTGGTGTAGTCTGGTATCAAGGGTTGACAATCCCTCTTAACATACACACACACAGACATACTCCTCCCCTCCGCCCAAACACTGGCCGTGCTAAAGCATCTACAAAAGCTGGGGAGGCTATTCATTTGAAAAGAGCAGGGGGAGGAGGAAGAGAAAAAGAGAGAGGGAAAAAATTGGCTTTTGTTCAGGCCGGATTTTCAAATTGAAGCATTTGACAACAAAGGCAGCAGCAATCAACTTCAAAACCCTGGACGTCTGTTGACCCCGTCTTCCCCCCACCCCCCTTACTCCTCATCGCTTTATTGAGCGAGAGGACCATGGCGTGATGGGATCTCATCTAACTGGTCTGAAGTTGTTGAGCTTTGACAGTTCTTCGGTGGGGTTTTCTGCTAGATCAGCTCCTGTGTGGATACAGACCTACAGCATAGGTCCAGAGTTCTCGGTCTGGAGAAGAGGGTTCACATGGAGCTAGACCTTACACCCTTACTGCGTAGTTTCCTATCAAACCGAATGAGAAGAAAAGGCTCTAGAGGAACCTCGCTGGTGAAGTCTACAGGTTGGCGTCCGGTTGAAGAAGGTCAAGAAATATAAGACAAAGTAGTCCTGTACTCAGCATATTACTACTCCTGGTAAAAACATTGTGAAGGACAGGGCTGATAATCAGCAGGTTGCCGATTTGACACCGTGCTGGTCAAATTTGAAGGGATAGTTCACCCAAAATATCTACCAACTACCCAACTACGACTCTCATCATTTTGGCACATCCTTACTTTTACAGTATATCAATGAACAACTTGATTTTTTTCCATTTTTATTATTGTAGAAATTTAGGATATTTTGTGGCACGCTAGTGTTGACAAGATTTAAGCCCCATGTGTGTGCATTTCACTACAGATGGCACTGCCCACTCGCAGGCTTTGGCCCAATGTTGGCACAGTGCTGACAAGACTAGTGGGCGTATCCCCACCGGTGCTGCTCGGCACTGTCTCTGCCACAGCGACCTCCTCTCCTACTCCATAATTCATCCGCTCCCCCTGTTCGGTCATATGGCTAAATGGTCCGTGCCAGCGCCCAGCCATCACCCAGGGATTTCCAGGTGTCCCTGCCCCTGGATCACGCTGCCTTGCTGTTTGCCAACATTTCTGAGAGGCTCTTGCAGGCGGCCTAATAACAATAACCTCATCCTAATCCCGTATCCTCTCCTGTCTCTCCTACAGCCTTCGCAATGTCCTCTGGAGAGGCTCTGAGTGGGCGGCAGCAACAGTAAAACTGGCTCACGTACAAGTCCTCTTGTTCACCTGTGCTTGATGGCGTGCCAAACTGTGGCGTGACAGTGTCCGACTTCATATGGGGGCCAGCTGTAAGGAAAAATCAAACTCTAGCTGATAGTGGCCGTTCCTGGGAACGTTTAAGAATTTGAACTCTGCAAGACTCG
Source organism: Carassius auratus (assembly GCF_003368295.1). Taxonomy (NCBI): domain Eukaryota; kingdom Metazoa; phylum Chordata; class Actinopteri; order Cypriniformes; family Cyprinidae; genus Carassius; species Carassius auratus. Next base: position 4,883,208 of record NC_039289.1, read on the forward strand.
AGAAGGTGGAAGGGAGTAGCTGATGAAGGAGGAGTAGGGGAGGGAGGAGGATATTAGAAAGGCGGACCCAATCTCTGAAATTACCCCAGCTTGGTATCGACTGGCCAATTATGCGGAGTTCCATTTACAAAAACGTAGCTGTAGCGGCTAACTTTATGGAGACTTTCATTTCGCTCTCCCCCACTACCAACAACCCCTCCTTCCTTCTCTTGCTCGCTTCCTCTCCTTTTTTTGTGTGGTGCTTTAATAGGATATTGATCGACAGAAGCAGATTCGATTGGGCTGCCACTGAATTGTGTAATGGGTGCACAAAGCCAAGGTCATAGTGTATAGTCAGGGAAGAGCTAAGGCAGCCCATTGTCCATTCAATATCACGACCTTTCATCTTCCGAACAGGCACGACCCTGCACTCAACCCCTTCTGCGTTCGCTTAAATAAATCTGCCAGACGCTCCAACACAGAAGCCCCATTGGAACTCCTCTGGGCAATTCATACGCCACTTCAGTATACCAGATTACCCTCTTCTACCCATCTTCCAATCTGGTGCACTTACCCTCTACACTTCAATCAACAGCATCATCTCGGTACCTTCCAAAAGAAGCTACCAAAGTCATAAGTGTGCATGCATACAGCACTTTAATTCACAGTCACTCCATAGGGAGCAATCCTGTTAGAGGACTTATGCTAACTGTGGACTTTGCTGACTGCTGAACTTCTTAGATGATATTGCCCATTAAGGAAGGAAAGCGGCTGACGCAGGAGGGTGAGACTCTGTCAACTGTCCCGCCGTTCCGCAGAAAGTGGACGAAGAGGTGAAGGAGTTTTTAAGATATCCCGCTGAGGTGATGAGAGGACTACAGTTGCGGATTATTGCAAAATTCAGAATTGAAGAATTAAATACCTTTCAATTTATGAGGTTGAATTTGAGTGAACTGGCCACGTCCCACAGAAACTAGACTTGGGTATTTAAAAAATTGAAAGATATCCAACAAAGGTAATGCATTTTGTAAAATCTATGCATCTATCTAGGCATTTTAAACCTTTTTTCAAAACTCTGAAACAAGCCAACATTCAAAGTTTGTGTTGACAACTTTTAAAGAAAGTGTACACTATATACACTGTGTCACTAAAATCCTCTTCCTGTTCAACTTCCTTTAAGCTCAAGAGTAATATGCTCTTTAGACAAACATCAGCAACCCCCAGCCGACTAAGAAGAATAAAGAGAATGATGGGGAGAAGAGAGCAGAACACTTTGATTTGAACTGAACATCCAGCATATGCCACCCAGCATTTTCTTCTCAGTATGTCACAGATGTTAGGATAAAAGCCGATCTCTCCGCAGAGCTGGATCAATTATGCATAATCCTTAATCTTGTTACCATCATACACCAGGAGTTCTGATGCAGCACAGTACTGGCTGAGTTTTAATATCTAATATCCCATCATCCTCTCTCTTCTGATACCTTTCATCATTTTCCGCATCCCTCACATCCTTTTGCACCACCTCAAGCTGGACTCACGTTGACCCGTACACTTCCTTCCTCCCGTCTGCTGTCAAGATGCCAGAATGTGGTGGCACCCAAATGTTTGTTCTCACCAGACGCTGTCTTTGCATTGGCAGGCACTTTGAGGGTTTTTGAAGACAGACTGCGAGGTGAGACCACAGTGGGCTCTTTGCCTGGGCCCTTATGAGTCCTCTTCTCCTCTCCTTCGGCCAGGATTAGGTCACGAAAGCGTGTGATCAATGCACCTCTGATCAGAAGGCTCCAGCGAGTGCTGACAGGAGCTTTGGATCGGCTATTGTTAGCGGGTATCGACAGGCACGTATGGATCGCGCTGCGCTCTGTCACTCTCCACCGTGAACGTCTGCAATTTTTAAAGGTCACATTTTTTACTCCTCCTTCTTGCTCCATGCCTCCTCGGGGGAAAGTCTACTTTTCTTGTTCTGTGTTCTGCCTTAATCACTCTGTCAATCTGAGAATGACTCGATTGCTTCCTCAAGCTGTGAAAATACTCACCTTCTCGCTATCTTCACTTTATTAATCAATTTAAACACCAAACATTTAACATCTGAAAAGTCGCATCTGCAATAAAAGTACAGCTTATTTACAGAAAACATAATCTGAGCTCATGAAAGAGACACCGTCTAAAAAGACTGCACAAAAAAACTTAGTTTGTACTTTAGAGAGTCCAAGTACTGTTGAACTGCACTGCACTGAAGCACTTTCAGCTGACTGCTGCATTTCGCTAGTGTTTCGATTTCTAATGAGTGGAGGGATAGTGGATTCAGCCCATTGTTCTGAAAACAGCGCTGAGAAACCAGAGAAGATTTCCTCCAGCACACTGGTTAATAACTAGCCTCATCCTACCTTTGGGCTGATTTAAGATGCTTGAACTAGGGTGCTTCAGACCTTGTAGTTTTATTCTGCTGCTGGCCTTCGCATACTAGTGTGTAACAGGCCCTAAATCATGCCAAGATCGAGACCCTCGCACAAAACCAAATGAACTTACCTAACTTATTATGAAAGCTCAATTGAGTTTACTGCTGAAAGTGAAGTTAGAACTGACTTACCTGGAGCTTTTTTTAAACTATTTTTTTCAGTTAAAAAGCAAAAACAAAAAACAACAACTTTAAAATATGATTTTGAAATATGAATTTAATGTGTCATGTCATTGACCCAGATTTTTAAAACCACACTCCTATTTAAAACACATCATATCAAAACAAGCCTTAATATCTCATGCGATGTTGTAGAGTTGTTGAGTTCTTACTCTGTGAGACTCGCACGAGCTCAGAGACGGTGAAGACACCTGATGTGATGAAACTGTCCTGGAAGCCAAGGTGCCCTAGGAGACAAAAAGAAAAAGAAGAAAACATTTTATCGCAATGAACGTGACAAAATACAGAGGAAAGACAACGTTTATGTCCACAACACATGCACACAAAGTCCCGGTGGGGAAGGGAATAGGGAGCGTTTAGAGTGACACTGAGGATAGAGCACATCTGGATTTGGTCCGATGAGTGTCTGCAGTACAGTGGGGCAGAGGCACTTTGTGGTGTGGCGCACACACATAAACAAACAGCTGTATAGGAAGCTCATGAAAGCATGATTATATATGTGTTTACATATGATATGTGGTGGAAACGCGGTCTAACACATTCTTTGTGAGGCAGAGAAAAATCGGTCGCCTCTTCCAGCAGACAGACAGACCAAAATTACTGTGTTCATTGTGCTGACTATGGCTGACCCAGGACCTGCCACACACCCTGCGGGCTGCTGCTCTGCTTGAGGAGCCCATATCAGCCTTAGATTCAACCACAGACAACCCGGCGACCCTAAACATGCTACCATTCGACACCACAGAATCAAAACATGCAGTCAGTGTGTACTGCATATCCCATAAGGATCTGATTTTATATAGCGTGTTGAAACTGATTATATGGCAAGATCATCACAAGTTAGACATAAGCTTATGATATGGTACATACAGTATCACTAGATTAGAAGTTAATAGATCGCAACATCAATGTGGTAGTTGCAAAAGTGAGAACTTAGCGATTAAACAACTTCCTGCACTGCTCGGTGGCTGGCGAGCTATAAAACCAACAACAGAAATGAGTTGAGTCTTGACTGGCTGGATGAGGAGACGTATCGCATGTGGACGGGTGGAATAATAAATAATAAAAACAGAGAGCGAGGGGTAATATCTACAGCTCATTGCAAGAGAAAGTGCTGACATGAGCTAAAAGACTGCAGACCCGGAGAGCATTCCTGCACAGACGTTCCTGAGATTGAGAAGAAGTGAAATAGAGTTTGTTTGGGGAGGTATCTGAAGGAGGGCAGACGTACAGTATGTTAGAGGGCATGTGGCATGAAGCTAAGGTAGATTACAAAATGACAAAGCAATGAGGACAGTGGGCTACAGGGTCGAGAGCAACAATGGCATAAAGTCGACGTTTCCACACAGCTGTACATACTGTGAAACAACAATAATACAGAGCAGAAGCGAGGCGCACCATTACTTGGAAAAGAGAGGGATGACGCAATGGAGCCGAGGAGGGAGAGAGCGGGCGAGCGAAGGAGCGTTCGTCACCAGAATTCCAGTATAGGGAGCATATGCACCCGGAGTTCACTGAGGGCATTTCCATGAGTGCCTCATATAGGGAGGCAGGGGCGAGGGAAGAGGCAGGGCTTCTATATCTCAACATGGATAATCACTCCCAGCTGTGTCCACTGTAGCGCCGCACACACACACACATGTAGGGAGGAGCCAGGGTTCGCCTTTCACGGCAGCACCGAGACCTCAACAAGCCTCCAGCGCAGCAACAAGAGCGCTGTGTGGAACTACACTGGGCCTCGGGACAAGCAAACCTAAACTGCATCTGGGAAGTTGACAAAACAAACTTCTTATTCAACATCAAGACTTTAAGTGTTTGTGTGTATATTTTATGTGCTTTGGTCATTACTATACAACATTTTAATGAACTTTTTGCTTCTTTAAATTAGTAAAAATTAATAAACAACAAGATTTAAAAAAAAGGGTCTTGTTTTTAATCAATTAGTTTAGAACTGGACTGTGGAAAGTGTGTTTAGGACCAGAATGGAGCCAAATAACTAAATTGCCATTTATGCAAATTGCCACTGGCCTTGGTGATGTCATCAGAGATGGAAAGTTGTTGAAGGGGTGGAGCAAGTTACTTCTGATTGCCAATTACAAAGAGTGTTTTTGATATTCAATGAGAAAAAAGGGGCGGTGCTTGATTTTATCCACCAAGAATCGATTAGTGAAAAGTGTGCATTACGTTTCAGAATGAAGCCGGACATGAAAGTTACAGTAGCTAAAATTGGCTGAATTGCTGTTTGTTTTTATTATCTAATATAAAGCTTGGCCTTGGTGATGTCATCGGGGACTAGAAGTTGTTTAAGCGGCCGAGCAAGTTGATGATTGGATAGTGAAAAGTGTGCGTTTACATAACCAGAATAGAACTAATGTGATTTTTATTATCTTTCATATGTCTTTTTTATCGACTTTCATATCTCTCAGTTATTAATTTCATCATCAACAACATTAATAAAGCATAATAACCTAAAAATCTCTTTTCAAATAGTCTTAGATGAAGTCTCCACTGCTTGACATTTGACAGCCACCCAAGAGGCAGTAAAGAACTGTTTAACCATTTTTACTAGCTTCTTAACAAATGTCTCTCACATTCTTTTGCCGTTTTCTTGTGCCCTGTGTTATGGGTTTCCCACCTCCCCTCTCTCTCTCCTGGGCTTGTAAAGAAGAGGATATCCTCTGGCCTTATCTAATAGTCTGCGGATTGTGCAACAGCTGCCTCGTCCCAGAAAGACAGCAGCAGCCCGCTCTGTAAAAGAGCACGTAGCATGGAGCACAAGGGTCAAGGTCTACCAGCAAAAACAAACCATGGAAAAATAAAAGTTGACCATGTTTTCCTGCATCGGGGATGAGAGGGAGACAGAAATAAGGGAGAACCAGAGGTGGTGACAGGGAAAAGGTGGAAGTGTGCGATAGCCTCAAGCTATGTCTGACAGTATTTAACAGGCAGTGAAAGGAGTCAGTGGTCTTTGAAGGGATAGCTCGCTCTAAATAACAATTCTCTCATCATTTACTCACCCGCATGTTATCTCAAACCCGTATGACTGTCTTTCTCCCATGCAAGCAAATATATGATATTTTTCCTGACTGCTCTTTTCCATTCTTATGTAGCTCTTAAATGTCATTCTTCATGACACGATATACTTCGATTTGAGAGTTGCGCATGAAGAACAATATACATTTTGGCTTCAGAAGATAAAATATAATAATTATATAAGTATATAATACTTGCGTGTGGTGTGTGTGTGAGTGTCTGTGTTTAAATAATTACATTATTATTATATAATTTTATAAAATATTAAAAATGAAATCGTTTTTGAAATGAATAAATGTTTTAAATATTTAAATATATGTAACTTATGAATTCATACATGTTAAGTTTTCAAATTATTTAAAATATTATAAATGAGTGCAATAAACATGATAACATATATGCACATAAATATAATATTTACACATCTATCTATCTATCTATCTATCTAGATAGATAGATAGATAGATAGATAAAGATATAGATATATATAAATATATTTACATATATATATATATATAGCAAAGATATTACACACAACAGTTATCATACATTAAATTTAATCAAATGGAAAAAGCATAGTGAAAATGCTGTTTAATTTCTCCTTTTATAATTTAGAAAATTAATGCTGGGTCAAATGCTGCTGATCTGAGTCCAGTTTTGTGAATTAAAAAGGATGAAACAAGACCAGGGTTCTCAGACTGGATTGGGACTGGCCTGTACTGCTTCAGATCAAAACATGGAAATAATCCGAAGATCACGATGACAGATACAGATGCCAGATGGAGCAAGTTTGAACGGGAGAGAAAATATGAAAAAAAGACATTAGCTGAGTGATTATGTGCAGCCTATATCAGCACAACTCAGGGGTGATCTTCAGTTCAACATGAGAGAGAGAGAGAGATGAAAAGATAATATCAGCAACATGCAGGATGAGAGAGATGAACGCGCTCATCTGTCTGTATCCTCTAATCTGAGTAAACAGGGCCATGTTGGTGTCACACACAAGGGCGTGGAAATAATAGCTCAAGCTTTGCGCGAACATATGCGATAATCTTTAAGTTAGGAGGAAAATATGTTTTATAATGCAGTGTTGAGGGACGCATACGTAACAGCGCTCCAGGGCGGTTGTGGGAGGAGAAAGCGGGACTTCTTGACATCATTCTCTGTTTAAACTCAAGCAAACAGGCCATTCAATCATTGTGTTTATGTTTTCTCAAACTACAAATCAGTCGACACAGTCTGTTTCATTGTCCGCTAATAATTTGTAAACACACACAAAATCAGCGGAATTGCTGTTCTGTGTTTGTTTAAAAAAGAGCCCGTTTAAAACAATTTTCCGCCTGCGATGGAAAGATGCCACTTTTCGATCACAAGTTTCTGCAGACGCAATCTTCTTAAGAGTAATCACCCACCTCTGGCTTTTACTAACACACTAACACTAAACTTCTCAGAGGAGAGAATAAATTCTAGAACTTCGACGATGTGAAAAATTCGCAAACTGGTTCTTACTATAGCTGAACTAGCTAACAACAACTAGATATACATTGGGGACAAAATAATCTAGGCCAGATTCAGACCTGTTTTACCCACACACTCTCCAAAAATAAGGTTTCAGAAGTGATGCCATAGTAGAACCATTTTTTGGTTCCACAAAGAACCTTTCAGCGAAACCTTTTGTGCTATGGAAAGTTTCTACACTCTTAAACATAAAGGTTCCAAAAGTGATGCCACAGAAGAATCATTTTTGGTTTCCCAAAGAACTTTCTTAAAACCACTGTGAAGAACATACAACAACAACAAAAGGGTTAATGGATGGTAAAACATCTCAAATTAACCATCAATTCCAATAAAGAACCTCTATTTTTAAGAGCCTATCAAATACAATGAAAGAATCAATCGTGGTTCCTCCAAAAAACTTTCTGTGAACATCTAATATAAGAATATTTGAACAATCTATTCACTGTTTAAAACATTTTGTGAAATACAAAGTTCTATACTCCTAAAAATAAAGGTTTTCGCAGTGATGCCATAGAACCATTTTTGGTTCCCCATAGAACCAATGATAATCGTTCCACTATGAAGAATAGAATTCCACTATGCACTTTTCTGCAAATAGAAATGTTCTACACTTTTAAAAAAGAGGGTATGCCATTGAAGAACCATATTTGGTCGCTCAAAGAACTTTTCAGCGAACAGTTCTTAAAAAGAAACATTTTTTCTCTTAGTGTGAAGAACATTTGAAAAAAATCCCTTTCCTCCAGTAAAGAACTTCCATAGACATTAATGGCTCTTCATTTATTTATTTTATAACATTTATTTTCTTTATTTGTAAGAATGTATGAGCTCCAAGGTCATCTGGAGTGAATATACAGTATGCTAACAAGAGGCCATGGCTCCAAACAACCTGGATTATGTTTTGGACTTGTAAATGCATATTTCTAGATATGTTGGGAAACGTGAGTAGAAACACTCACCATTTTCCGGCTGGTCTTTGATGTCACTTTCACTGGGCTGGTTCGGACTTTCAGACTGCCCTGTTTCTGTAGAGAGGCACACAAAGAAAGAGAGACATAGAGAGTGAGATTTTGTTTCAAGACCACGTTGAAATCAAGCACCTGACAGCCTCCCGAAAACAGTTTCTGCAGCCCAAAGACTCGGATAGAAAACATCTAGTCCAGAGTACCAAAGAATCACCATGCTGAGCGTGCAGTCTGGCTGCCAAGCGGCTCTGGCCGTGCAGGTGAAACCTTACGCTGATGTGTGTATACATGAGGCCACCGTGTTGTCGATTCAATAGAGCTGACTGCTGCCACAGTATAGACTGACAGACAACAGCATGCATTGTAAAAAATACTCCCTGTCTTTCTAGGGTTTAAACAACTGCAGATGCAATTAACTTATTAATAAATGTGGTTTATTAAATAAATAAATACATTTGGTAAACTACATTTTATATTTTAAGATATAGAATGTAAATATAAACACAATATACAAAATAAAATGTAAGTGAATTATGTGATTATATACAGTAAATCAACTGACAGACCTAACTGTAAGAGCATTCAGATGCAAAGGGAAGTTATTGGAATAGAAGGTCTGACTGTACTCTAGCCAATGTCCTTTTGGCGCGCGGCTCGGTAGGTCAGACCAACAGTGGGGTCTGGGCTGTGAATTCACACTGAGTGTGCTATTTGCAGCCGAGGCACTTATGGAAATAAGTCTAGAGAGAGAGAAAGCCTTCAGACTTGGGTGTACTGCATAAAAAAGGCCCTATAAATTTGATGGGCTCCGATTTCTCCCAAGAAGTGCTCTTTAACGGTGCCATTAGCTGCGATAGCAATGATTCGTGCTGGGACGTTAAAGGAGCTTTCGCTAAGATTCACCCGGGATCCTTTAACTCTTCTATGACAGCCAAAAATGGCAAAGAAATACGCTTTAAGTTGATTTAGGCACTGGGGTGAGTATTGATTTCTCACTGGAGATAAAATAGTTGTGCTGGGAGAAATATTACCTATGTCACACTAGCAAGCACAAAAAAAAAATGCCTGGCGAATTTGGGATCGGAATCTGATTAATGTCTTTTTACACTTCATTTTTTGGCAAAATACACTTTATAAATATCACGCTGGAAAAAAAACTTCAAATTTGTTCATAAAATGCTTCAAATTTCGGTTTAAGTTAATTCACAGAAAAGTAATTTTTGGTAAAAGAAGAAAAAGGATTTATTACTTTTTCCACTTAATCGTTTTGCCCAAAATATATGCTAAAACATCACTTTTGAACACAACTGTAACTAAGAAGCTAAATGTCAAAAATATTCGTTTACAGAAATAGTCTAAATTTCAGTTAATTTTACAGTAAATGACAGAGGGAAAAAAACTATTTTTAGACTTTTTCCACTTTAGTTTTTTGGAAAATCATTTTGGGGCACAAATGTAATGAATAGGCTTAACTGCACAATAATTACTCGCGCTCCGCACTGCTGCTTGAACTGAGGTGCTACAGCGATCTGTTAAGTCATTTAAAAGCATCACAATGGCATTCATTGTTTAAATTTCGTGATAGAATATACAGGATTTGAAAGCTGAGACTTTGTTTCTTTTCAGAAGTAAGAAAGCACAAGCACACTTTTTGCGATTATTGGATGGGAGGCACGTTACAAATGTTTGGTGTAGAGAAAAAGTGCAGATCTGGCAACCCTGGCTTGACTTATGGTCAAAGCTGCGGTCGGTAACTTTTGACGCTCTAGCGGTTAATAAACAGAACTGCTTGCGTCTTGCGGAAGAACATCGTAGCCGGAACTACTTCTCTCTGTTTATGTCTATGAAGAATCACAAAGGTACTGGGTTACTCCGCCGCGGTACCCACGAAGCAATCTAAAATAGTCCGAATATAAACACTTATTATAGGTGCACACTAGTGATTCAGGACAAGCTAAAAACACGGTTTGGAAAATGGATTCATGGTGTACTCGCTTATTATATACATTTTTCTACATTTTGAACACAAACAAAGTTACGGACCGCAGCTCTGATTGGTTGTTTCTTACCGGGAGCGGATTAATTTCTGCAAATGGCAATAGGACCACTGGGAGGAGCCAGAGGAGCTTGATTTTGTCACAGATTATCTGTCTCATACTCTACTGTCAGAACATAATGACAGGTTTAATAAATATGTAAAAAATATATTTTTACAAAAGTTCCCAACTGCAGCTTCAAGTCAAATAGAACTTGCTTTAATGTCGCTATTTTTATCTGTTAATGTTGTCGTTCATTTTGACAGCCCTAAATTCAACAGAGAGATTTTCTTCACACACAGTACGAGTTGCAGTCTGATACGTTTTTCCGCCGCCTTTTGAATGACAGAATACCGATTATTGGCCGGTGCATATCTAGTTAAAACATCACTTTGGAACACAAATGTAACTAATAGGCTAAGCTGTGCTTTAATTAGCGTACAAAATGATTAAAATCTCAGTTAACGATAAATCGCAGAAAGTAATTTTTGATAAAAGAAGAACAAAGCAAAAACCAGACCCCTGACACAACAAAAAATAAAATAATAAATTATTTTTAAATAAAGTTTAGCCAGCCCATTCATCTGCTCCTAGACAAAGTAAACAATTTAGGGCCTTGTTTGCATTCAGCTCAGCGGTAACGTCTGCATCAACAGTTTAAAACAAAGGCTATCTGAAGAGTGGGACGAAACAACGAAAAACACACACACACACACACACACTGCAACACCCCCCGCCCCAGCAACAGCCCAGAGATATGTGAAAGCGCAACGAAAGGGGCTGGGAAACCGGGTGCTGGGTGGGTGCGTGTGTGCGGGGACTTTCACACACTCTCACAGTTGCCCTTCGCGGACCAAGTGCTCTCTCACACAGTGCCCATTGCTAATTAAATATGCAAATGAGGCGTGAGACCCAGACTCCGTGTGTCACATCTGCATTTACCCCCTGTCGAGGGCCCTCGGAGAGCGAGGGGGGAAACAAAACAAAAAAAAACTCCCACCCGAAATAAACAACAAAAAAAGACACTAAACAACAAACAACTAAATACCGTGCACAAACAGGCCCATTCACCAGGCCTAAATCCTCTATACAAGAGCATAACAAGCCACTCTATGGGCCGCCGACTGAAAGACAGAAGAGGGATGGTTCCTGCGTATCTTTAATTTTGTTCTCACACCATCAAAAAGATGGGAACGCCGCTCGGGTGTGGGAGAAGAAAAGCAACCTGGAGTGACTCAGTCAATGTGTTATTCCGCCTTGATTCCACAATGGAATTCATTATGGAACAATCGAAAAGGGATGCAGAGATAAAAAGACGTCATTTAGCATTTGGTAACAAGCCTGGGATAATTGAGACAGGCTCAGGTTGCTTCACCGAAAGGAACGTGGCTGAATTAGTCGGAGAGGTGATTCCCTAATTAAATCATTAGGACCGGCTTGCAGCGGCGGGCAGGTTGGGTAGAAGCGTTATACCCCCTGGCCTTCCTCTGACTCCGACTGCTTCCCAGGCCAGGCCGAGGGCTTTAGGGGGGCGAGTGCATACACTCACACACACACACACACACACCGCCTGGTCTGTTTCATTATGCATGCACTAAACCATCTGTACTTCTTGCAGGTCTGCTCGTCCCAACCCGCCGCTTTCTCACCAAGTGCTTTGCTGTAATCCAATTGTGTGTTAAAACCCTGCTTTCAAAAGGCCCTTTACACAGTGGGCTCAAGAACACGAAGGCCCATAAAAGGAGGCAGAAACTTAATTTAGAAATACAAACGGGCCTTTCTGGAGTATCAATGGAAGGTGAAGCTCCAGGGATTGGAGCATTGTTTCCACAAGTATCGTCCCCCAGATTTTTTTTCTTCTTTTGGGCCACCACAGACATTATGAGATGGTGGGTGCCGGATTCCTGCGTGGTCACACTCGGGACTATCTGGACTAGTCGAGGAACTCAGAAGGAACGTGTTTTAGAAAGATGGCTACAGCAACACAAATATGTTTTGTTTTTTTGGAGAGCAGCATATTTGGGCCATGATGCACATTACATAAAAATGACTTGGGGGAGGAAAAAAAAAAAAGAAATAATTTCTGGGAACTGCAATGAGTCACACATGGGAAGCATGCTGATGAAACCTGAAATTGTGAGCGATGTGAGAGAAAAGGGACGAAAGGCAAGGCAGGAAGAATAAATCAAGTGGAATATCCGTTATATATATATATATATATATATATATATATATATATATATATATATATATATATATATATATATATATATATATATATATATTGGTTAAATGTTTGACTTTTCCATCTTGTTAATTTTTGCCTAATAAAATGTATTTACAGTTTCACTTGAATTAGAAAGCCATTTAAAGCACAATGGATTATATAATAAATGTATAATGTATGTATGGAATGTATAATAAAGGAAAATGACATAAGAAAATATTTTTTTATTGTGTCAGAAGACTAAAGCTGCATTTATTTTACAGTAAAAACAGTAACATTTTGAAACCTTGCTACGATTTAAAATAACTATTTTCTATTTTAATATATTTTAAAATGTATGTATGACGGCAAAGCTTCTTTCTGGATTCGCGTAAATGTAAAATACAGAATTTATTTGTAACATTATAAATGTAAAATACAGAATTTATTTGTAACATTATGAATGTCTTTATAAAAGTCATTTTTGATCAATTTAATGCATCCTTAAAATCTTACCGACCCTAAAAATTTGAATGCTAGTGTACATTTACACACACACACTTTATCACCATTTCATATCAAGAGAGGTTGTCATTCTTCTGCATGGGGAAGTGGAGAAAGACGTCTGTTTCCGTCAGCCTGCTGCCCGTGTTCACTGTTTGAGTAACCCTGACCTCTCCCCCTGCGCTTTTACGTCACACCGTATTTAATAAGAGGCAGTGTTTAGACAGGACCCTTCTGCTTCTCCTCTATAGATCAGCCCGTTGTGGAGGCTTGTGCTCTTTTTCTTCTCTCGTGGAGCGTCGCTTGTTTACACTGCTGTTTTCGGAGGACCGGGAAGCGAGACGGGAGAGGATAGTGTTACAGGCCGTGTTTACAGATCCTGTCTGGATTTTGAATAGTAATACTGGTGTGTTTTCTTTCATTCTTCAGTAACTTTTGAGTAATAAAGAATGCACTTTTAAGGACAGGGACCAAGGTAGGGAGCCCTAGTAGCTTTGATGTGCTTCTGCCAAGCTTGTACACCAGAGCAGGGTGTGTTAAAAATGAGCAGAATCCACTTTGCGGTCTCCCAGCGATTACATTATGGGATCATTGTGGTACAGTAAACCAACTGCAATCCGGCAAAAAGTAATAAAACTACCCGAGTCTCATTTATTCTTTAGTCAGTGTGACTTGAGTTATTCCCCCCAGCAAATATAAAGCCAAACCAGACTATAAGAGAAAGCTATCAATAAATGCTAGCAAAGTAAAGGAATGCCAGGTTTCCCTACTTGAACTTGTAAATCAGCTCTTGTGCTAGTGGTGTAAGACAAGCTGTCTGGATTGCCAAGCTACCGTTACCACGACACAAAAGCGGGACATTCCTGATTTATTTGAATCCTTGTTCCCCCTGGACTGGCGGAGGTACTGGGAACAAGATATCATTATTAGCTAATGCAAGATGGAGGGTGGAGTAATGAAAAGTTAACACCGAACAGTCAACAGCATGGTTCAAAACCTGTCTTGCTGTCTATGTATGCAAAATCCTAACTGAAACGTAACCCTGTACAGTAAATGGGCAATTTGTAAAGTTCATAGGTACTAAAAGTGCAAGTGCACTGTTAGCATGATGCTAAGCATAAAATACAGGGCAAGCATAAATTATGGCCTAAATTTTGTGATAAATGACCATAGGCCTAAATGATTTTGGTTAATTTATATCAGGTAGAATTTTATGTTTCATACAAAAAAACAAAACAAATAAACTTCAGATGAATTATGTCAGCTTTTAGCATGTTGCTAAGCTAACAACTGTTAACTGCTGATCTGTCATAAACTTTATAATTGTGAAAAACTGTATAAAAAATACATTTGAAATGAATTACGCACAATTCGTTTTCACTGGAATTATTTTAACCAAACTTTAACATGTTGCTAATTTAACAGCGCGAGCATGAAAATACACAGCATGCACACGTAAAATTTAGTGATGAAGACTGTTGTGAATTTTACAATAACAAATAATTGAGATCATTTATATCAGGTTAAGTTATCTTTGTCTAAACTTTAGCATGTCTAACAAAAGAAGAACTATTGTTAATTTATATAATATGCTTTAAAAAAAACAGTATTGGGGATAACGCATTACAAGTAACATGAGTTACGTAATCAGATTACTTTTTTCAAGTAACTAGTGAAGTACTAGCCTGGTAATACCAGACTCTGCTACTTCACTTTGCTTCGTAGACAGAGTCTGGAATGGCATAATAGAGAAGTGTTTTCTCTCTCGCTAGGGGGCGCTTGTCTGAAGTTTAAAATCATTGGTTACCCGTAGCCAATCAGATACGTTTAGTTATGACGTATGTTATGCGCCTGTACAGCCGCATTGAAGCACAGACATCATGCATCGAACTCAAATCTATGATTGAACTTCCACTGTAAACCTGTTGTTAACACATGATGATGCGAGCGAAATACCGGAGTGAACATGGCTGTAAACGACTTTTGCAGTTTGAAAAAGAGGTCGATGTTCTCCATAACAGAGCGAATTTCATCCCGTGTCTCGTTTCCCATTTCCGCGGTCGTTTCGGTTTTTGATTTCTCTAACCTACAATGTAAAACTCGGCGATAAGCATCTACGTCAGGGCTCTCAGCCCGCCCTCTGTTCGTTGATTGGCCTGGCTGTTTCCAGACCAGTGGCAAACAGAAAGCTCTGACGCTGTATCAGAGTACAGAAGCGAAATGAAATTGAGCGGAAGTAGGAAGTCTGACGTAGTCAGGCTAGTGAAGTACAGCATTTATTTTACATTTACAAGATAATATCTAAGATACTTTTTCAAATAAGTAACGCAAGTTCCTTGGTTTTCCCATTTATTCACTGACAGCTCTCCTGTCCCTTTGTTGAGTACAGAGGAACTTCCTTTAGGCTTGAGTCTTATTCATTTTACTTTTGGTGTAAAAGGGCCTTTACAGTTGCTAAAATATAACTTTTGGGTTTTTTGTTTAAAAAAATTAATAAACAAGCCCAGCTCAGGTGACAAAAAGTAACAAAAAAGTAATGCATTACTTTTTCATAAAAAGTAACTAACACAATTACTTTACACAATATTGTAATGCATTACTTAAAAAAGTAACTTTCCCCAACACAACAAAAAACTGCAGAAAACAAACTTGAGATGAATTATATGCAACTTTTTATCTCTGCATTTATTTTAGCCAAACTTTGTGTAGTATGGAGTTGGTACGCAATGACTAGTGGGTAAATTTCCTTTTTCACTTCCTGTGATATTTCAATGTAAACCTATTCTCTATGCTGCAGTGCCCTTTGGACCGAACATTGATACTTTCTACACTACGCAAGCCACTGGAACATAACCTTAGTCTCTCCATCGTCCCTGGCTAGCTGAAATGTTCCAGAGGGAGCGAAAGGAAAAAGTGGACTATCCTCAATGCTAGCAGCTCCTCTATGGGAAAAGATGTATTCCCCTGGCCTGTAGGCAAACCCTTTCTTGTTTCCTGAGAGCTGTGCTTCTCGACTCCCCTGATATGAACTACAGTTTCTAGGAAAAGGCAGGAAAGTCAAGCAGAGGAGGAGGATGAGGAGGAGGAGAAAAAGTTCTTGGCTTTTTCCCAGGAAGGGAGAGCGAGAGAGAATCAGAATCCCAGAATTCCCCTGGGATATGGTGAAATATACAGCCCTGGGGCCACTTTCAATTTACTCTCTGCAGTTCGCTTTCCCTCTCTCCCTCTCTAAATAGCCAGACTGTGAGAGAGAAGTCGAAGCTGTCAGGGATCTAATGTGTACTGCGACCTACTGTAGCCCTGATGTGGAGAAATAGAAAGATTGCGAATGGGTCAAGTGTCTGTGTGAGCACGGATTCCTCAAAGGGAGTATGAGGAAAGGGGAATATCCGCAACACCAAACAAAAAAATAACAAAAACCCAACCAACATACATTAGAAAAATACCAGAATGTAGTGATTAGGCAAAAATTTGACCTTTCGAAACAGTTGGGCCAAAAGTAGCATACGCTACTCCAAACAAAAACCCATATTGTTGCGATGCCTACATCGGCAAGCTCCAGACACATCCTGTCTTTGTCTTCGGAGCGTCTCTTGCTTGCCCTAGTTGAACGCACATCATGGCACAGGTAGAGGAGTTTGTCCTTGTTCTGACAGGGGGATCTTTCGACAAATATAGTCTGAAAAAAAAAAGAACCGGGCTCTCCATGTGGGCCCTGGGGTCCAGGAGAACAACACAATAGGTATTACTGGCATTGTTATTCCTGACTCTAAGCCTATGTGTGCTGTAAGGAGAGAAGAATGCTTGCGTCTGACCTCTGTCAGGCCTGATTTCCTGGTGTCTGAGGACGCGGGAATGAATCAGAAAAAAAGTGTTGTCAGTTTGATTGTCATTTGCCAGAGATCTAATCTCAATGAGTACCATGAGACTCTCGTTTTGTGGTACGGGAGCCTATGTGTGTATGTACATGCGTGTTGTAATTCAACGCTCTCCAAGAGCCCAGCTGACAGGCTCCAGCTGCAGACGTGCGACGGACATGGTGGGTGTTCATTGCTGTCAGGATCGCCGACACACCTGTCTCCAAAACAACCACCGCCTGTAGCCAGGTAGTCTGTCTCCAACCGACTACAGAGGTGTCAATGCTTGCTACAGACATCATGCTGACAGTGAGGTGTAAGATGAGACTTTTTTGACATACAATACTCATTAAATAAAGGAGTTACACAAACAGGTTTTCAAATTCACAAAACAACTTTGCTACATGCTATTGCTAATTAAAGGCAGGTTGTATTCATAATTTAGAGTGAGATGGCATTCTTATTTTAGGAGGAATCTGATTGGACAGAATTTGCATAGTACAAGATGAGTCATCAATACTTTGTTAATCTTTAATTGTTTCAGGACCAACATAGATATGGCTTAAAATCTACCAGACATGGACTAAAATCCTTAAAAAAACGGGTTCCTCAGTTGTTTCAGCACAGAGCCACAAACTGTCAACTTTACCCATAAACATGACCGTAAGTAAATCCACAGAGCATCAATAACTGGCGGGAGACATTTACACCATTCATGGCACAGGAGGGTGTGCTTGGCGGGCCACTGATACCAACTACAATGCTGTGGGCAGAGAAGCCTCGTCTCAAAGCCCCCGCTTCCCTTCTCTCTCAGAATGAGTGAAAATAGAAAGTCTCCATGATCTTGGCAGTAGGACGTTTGCAGAAAAAAAGATGGGGTGATTCAATTTGGCAGCCAACTTTTTCACTCCCTCTCCTTTCGTTGTCTTCCCCTCTCTCGCTCTCTCTGCTCGCTCTCTCTTCCTTAGAGAGTGGCTGGCCATAGCCCGAGTTTGGAACGAACTGGAAGACACTTGCCAAGGCTGAAGCGTACACCGCCGGGGATGCACTACCCAGCCCGCAACTTCCCCCGAAACACACTTTTCTCCAGCCGCTTCGCACTGAGGAGAGCCTGCCCGCTAGAAAAAGTGACCACCCACACATCAAAATGCAAAAAAAAAAAAAAGACACCAAAACATTTGAGGAAAATAATAAAAATAAAAAACAGGAGTTATGCTGGATTACTTAATGTATATGTAATATTCATAATATATTTCTTGCTGGTCTATAAGTTAAAGGACTAACATAATATAAAGACAAATAATGTTATTTTTCAAGAAATACAATCCTTATTGATTTTTCATTTTATATTGATTTGATTTAATTCACCCCGATGAATGGAGATGATAAAAACTAATTTAAAAATGTAACCGGTCGATTCTTCGGGGGCTACAATCTTCCTGTGCACTTTCTAAATTTCACGTAAATCACCTGTGTCCATATTTCACGTACAGTCAGTGTTGCATAAAACAATCTCTCCACAGCCCACAAACAAGGCACTCCGTTCAAAGCCCTGACACGAGCTCTATATCGTCTAGACGTGCGAAGCTGAGTCATTTATACTAATGCTGTCGTGAATTAAAATTCAAACGCGATCGTTTCGAGAGGCTGGGGAAGGAAAAGCCTTTGGACAAATGCTCAGTTGTGAACAGCGACTCGGTCCAAGTCCCTGGCATACGCCCGAGGCATTCATGAAGATGCCAGCCAAAGCTCTACGTTGTCATTTCAACCCTTCCAGGCCCTTAAACTAACAGTGAAATGGGTAGAAGAACAGGGATGTCGTGAAAAACAGATAAGAGCTGCCGTTTACAAACAAAACCATCATGTGCTGTCTCAATCGTGGCTGAAGGACAAGAAACCGAAACAGCGTCCAACTCCCATCAAGACACACTGACAATTTTACGTAGGATGTTGAATTTCATTTTCACCCTACGAGTGGAAATATAACGCCATCACGCTCTGCTCCTAGACTGTCGCTCCTCCCCTCCGCCTCCATTTTGTGCCGATTAGTGTGCCACCATTTTAAGGCAGTCACTTCTCGACAGGAACACAAGACCAAACAATCAAGCCTGTCAGGTGAGAAACTCATCGTCTGTTTGTCGCAATTGTACCTCAGACTATTCAAACACAATAGTACAAATAATAAAAAATGTAATCGTAAACAAAAGGCTGGGAAAACGTGGCAAAATCTCCATTTAAAAGCATGTTGTTGGCTCTCCTTTTTTTTCTTCTCTGCCACACGAGCTTATCCCAACCATAACTGCTAAACCGTCCTGCCAGGCACAGCAATACTGAGAGAATCACGTTAGCTGCTCCTATTGTTGGATGACACAGAAAACGCCGTTGCCAAGAACTATACTGCCAAGTTCAACAGCATCCTGATTTGAAAAAAAGGATGGTAAAAAAAACTAAAGTCCAATCCCACACGCAAGCGCGTATAACCATTGCTTTTGGGAGATTCATTAATAACGCAGAGTTGCAGATGTTACCATTTATCTCTAATACACCCTCACTCCACTTAATACTTCACACCCTGGCAGCCATCTTAAAAGCTCTGGCAACCATTTTAAAAGTGCCCTCTCTTTATTTGAGCACCTGCCATCCCCCCATGCCACACTTTGCCGAACAATAGGCTACTCAGGATTTAGCAACCACGGTGGCCAAATCCATAATTCGCCATTTTTTTATGGCCAACAAAATATGAAATGGGAAAAACTGAGATAAATAAGATACAAACTGAGAGACGAGGGCTAATGTTACGTTCTGTGGTTCCACAAACAATAAAACTGATTGAATACAAAGTCAAAATATCATATTGCAACACAATACAATACGAACAATTTAAGCAAAATTTTGTGAAATATAATTTGCATGCATGTAGGAAGTGTATGTTCTCAAAAAGATGTCTAAAAATTTGAAAAAGTACGATTTTTTTATTGTGTGCAAGATGTACAATTTTGTAATTCTTATATTACACACACACACACACACACACACACAGAATATATACATATATATTTTAAGTGCAAAAATATATAATTAATATTATTTTAAAATCCAAACACAAAAATACTAAAAATGATAATTAATACTATAAGTGGCAATAAAGACATATATAATGTTACAAAAGATTTATTATAATATAACAGATCTATTACAAATAAATGCTGATCTTTTTAACTTCCTAGTCTTAAAACAAATGGTTTCCAAAATAATTATGCAGCATCATGCGATACTTTACATTTACATTTTAAAATAAATTCAAACAGAAAACAGTTCCTTTAAATTAAAAAAATAAAATTTCACAATTTTACTGTTTTTGCTTTTATTTTTGAAAAAATAAATGCAGCCTTGGTGAGCATAAGAGACTTCTTTAAAAAAATTTAAATACATATTTCTTGGATGACAAATTGCTGATCGTTTTCAAATATTACATTAAAATAAATCGTAATAAATAAAACATTAAAATAAACTTCTGTACAATACTATAATTTCTTCATAACCTCAACAATGAAGCCGAACTACTGTCTGGTGCCAAAAAGCATCTTTTGAAGACTTTTGCGGATGAAAAGTAGTTTGCATAAACAAGGAATTTTTCCACAGTCCACATTTACAAGGCACCACTGGACAGTACATGTTTGCTTGACTGCCATAACACAGAATTCACAACACAAGCTATATAACGTTTCATATTACAGTCTGTTTTACAGCAATGCAGTGGTGTACGCATGTGTGTGTGTGTGTGGACCTCTGCCCAGACCTGGAGCACCGAGTCTCATTTATAATGCCTGTTGTTCTGTTAAGATGCTCAAGGAATCACTCACCCACGGCAATTCCAGCAGCGACGGCGGATCAATTAACCAAAGCATGATTAACATTACAGCAGAGCGCCGTGGAATAATGGACGTCTCGGGAAAGTGGATTAGGACGAGAGGAACCTTGATGTGCGGCCCGGGATATTGCGCCAGTGAAGGACGCCATCAGCAGTGGCATGACATAAGCCAGACCAAAATAGTTTAGGAATGCAATTGATGAATTGCCATATTGATTCAGTTCTGCCTCACTTAGCATAATTATAGCGCTGTAATGGATAGCGTTACCGCTGCTGCTTTTTGTTTTATCTTTTCCTTTTTCGTCAACTCTCCACTTCTGAACTTGTTTGGGAACTGTATGAACATGCACACGGTTGTGGATCGGAAACTCAGAGATGCAAATGATATTCTTCTGAAGCCCTCGGCTCTTTACTGGAAGCCCTGAACCTGATTGCTGGACTCTCTTAGGGTGAACTTACATAAAACACATTCTTGCATTGAAAAATAGCTATACTAAGTGCAAGTGGCCAAAAATGTTGGATGAAACAGATTACAATAAATGCATTAGATATGACACAATGAGTAAAAATGCATAACTATATATAACTATATAACTATATATAACTATATATATATATATATATATATATATATATATATACATATATATTTTTTTTTATGTCTACAAATTTGCTAACAATTCTCAAATTAAATAATACACTTTATGTTTTTTCTTCAATTTACACAAGTTGAGTCATATTTATTTAAAAATAAATATTTTTTAAATGTATTTTATATTTATAAGTATTTTATAAATACATTATTTATTATTAATATTAATATTATTTATATATATATATATATATATATATATATATATATATATATATATATATATATATATATATATATATAAATATGTGTGTGTGTGTGTGTGTGTGTGTTTACCTATACAAAATAAATATATACATATTTAGAATAATACCTTAGACATTTAATATCAATATTTCTTTCAAGGTTATGAAAATATATACATATGTTTTATATTATTGTAAAAATTACATGCATTTGAGTCAAAAATTTTATGAATGTGTGTATTACAAAAATGTTTTGAGGTTTACGGATACATTATATGTTTACTATGAAGTAAAAAAAATATTTTGTATACACAAAAATTGTATATATGGCACATACATATACAAATATATATATACATATTTAGAAAATATCATACAGAGTTGATATAAATAGAGTTTGCAAGGATATATATATATATATATATATATATATATACATATATCACAGCTCAGTCCATCACTGCTGTACTATCTCGATGTTTTCTCCATGTCACTTCTGCGGCGCACTGCCTCTCAGCCAATGCCAGTCCCACATAGACACAAAGTGCCGACTCATAGCAGGAGACTGGAGCTGGCCTCCCCCCTCTCTCTGCGTCTCAGTCATTGATAACTAGAAAATGTTACCAGAGAAAGGTTACTATGAGCCTCACAATGGGCTTCTTGTATTGTTGCAACCCCCTGGGTTGAGAAGAGAGCGAGAGAGGGGACTCCTGGCAAGTCTCCTTTCAGAAGACTCTGTTACATACTGAGTCAAGCCTTTATAGTGCTAGTATGATCATGTAGAGACATTTTTGCAGCTTTGTTCCATGTGTTACGTCAAACCATAGTTTATGAAGTAGTAAAACACCACAATAACAAACTGAAAAGTGAAAACATTCCAGGATGTAAGCTAAGTTTGGATGAACAGTCTTTTTTTGATCAAATATGAAATAATAACAAAAATAACTTCATTATTTTCAAAAAGATGAATATTTGATTCTATAAATTGTGTTTGCTATAAAGCAGTTCTACAGGTACTGGATGACTGTCCAGAAAAAGTGAGAGGAGCGTATGGTAAGGGTGGTGTGGAGAGATGGATGAGGCCGTGAGGGACTGCCGTCTATCAGGTTACGGTGTGTGTTGCC
This sequence comes from Carassius auratus, assembly GCF_003368295.1. Lineage (NCBI taxonomy): Eukaryota > Metazoa > Chordata > Actinopteri > Cypriniformes > Cyprinidae > Carassius > Carassius auratus. The sequence continues at coordinate 4,905,776 of NC_039289.1, forward strand.
CACGAGCCCGTCTGGAGCTCTGCCCTGACCACACACACCCCCCCAACAGCCCCAACAGCCCAATCCTGTGGCGTCCACTCTGTAGCAGTAAAACAGAATTTGATTTCCCTCTATTTATATGTAGACTGAAACTAAAAGTGCTACAATAACTCAAAAAATAAAAAATTATAATAATAATTAATATTATTAATAAAAATATTACATATTGAATACATTATTGTTTATTATTTATAACAACAATTTTATATATAAAAAAGCAATTAAATATTATTTGTAATAACAATAAATGTTTAAATAAAATGTAGAATTTTTATTACAATTATTTTTTTAATTTTAAATTAAATTTTTTTAATTCTTCACCTAAAAACAGCTAGTAGCAACAGTAACTGGTTTATAATAATAATAATAATAATTATTATTATTATTATTATTATGTACACTTATCTAACAATAATAATATAAAAACTATAGAATTATTATTAATAATAATTTATATAAAAAAAAAAAAAAACGTAACGTAACCATTTAGCATTACAGCTAATATTTCTAACTTTCAAAAAAAAAAAAATAATAATAATTTTCACCCAAGGGCCAAAACATCTTGTAATATTTCCGTATGCACCAGCTATTGGGTTGTAAATGTCACAGTGACTGAATGAACTTGCAGATCTACAGACGTGTGTGTGTTGGCTGGCTATGGTTGTTGAGCTGTGGACAACGTCAGCCCAGCCCATCGACTTACATATCGATCTCTGCCCGGGGGAAATTGAGACGGTATTTGCAGTAGTGCAGCTAGGATTTCTGGGCACTGCTCACGCTCACTGCACTCTTTCTGTCTCCCTCTCTGGGTTTTTGCACCGCTTACTGGGACACCCTCTTTTTTGACAGAGGTTTTTACTCATATCAGCCACTGAATCTTTCAGATTGTCTGTGATAACGTACTGTAGCACCATTAAAAATTCAATGTTTAAAGCAATTTCCACTTCTAAATGAACAACCTTTCACCATTTATTTACATTCTTAATCTTCCGACCCAATATTTATGTCTTTCTTCAGTTGAATACAAAAGCAGATGTTTGCAGAGGTTCTGCTTAATGCAATAAATGACTTGGAATATAGTTGTTTGGATCGCTTTTATGGATTTTTTTCTCATTTTGGACCGTTAAACATGCTCAGATGGATTTTGGAACGACATAAGGGTGAGTAAACAATGACAAAACGTTCACCGGGTGCACATTTTAAGAGTAAACTGCAGTGCAAAACATAATGTAAGCAGACGCCTGACCGTCATGTACGGCCACTTTTAGAGCTGTCAAATATCCCGACCTGAATTCATGGCTAGATTCGACTTCAGCACCCTGTCACCCGTATGGATTACACTCCACGGACCAGGTTGCAACACAGCAGAGGCAACAACTCAATGTCAGGCCTGTTTCTTTACAATCATTCCTTCTATGCCTCCCTTTCTCTAGCTCTCTCTCGCACCTTCTCTTCTACCAGAATATCCTCAGTTGGCCTTTGGACAGTGTCTCTGGAGGGAGGCAATGCATCAGGCTATTTATCACCCAGCCGTTCCCGCAGTAATCAATTAGTCTTTCAGTGGGCGTACCTGGCCCCTCCGGCCTGGCACTACCTGTTACAAGCCTGGCTTCCTGGAATCGCAGGGCTTGAACTTCTCTCTTGTTTCTCTTTCTCCCTCCTTTCCTCTCACTCGGTCGGCACACTGAGATGGTGCTTGGGGTAAAACAGGTCTGTTATCAGCAGATGGTAGGGTCAACGAAGGACCAACATATCCATACATGAATGATAGTTCAAATCAAGTGATTTGTTGAGGAGGGGTGTGCTATTACTTGTCTAGGTGATCATATTTTTTTTGCCTTTAGAGTTACAGTGGGTAAAAGAAAACATTTAATATTTATAACGAGAGATAAGATAAGAAGCATAGCTACAGAACATCAAAGAGACTTCAACTAGTAAGCAGCCACTTAGCAAAAAGTGTTATTGTAAATTAAAACTAAAACAAAAACTAAATGAAAGTAACAACTAAAACAAAAACTGAAACAAATGTAAAAAACGAAAACAAAAGCTAAATAAAAACAAAAAAACGAAAATGATAACAAAAACTAAAAAACTAAACAATTTTTTTTTCCGCTGATTGAAATAAGTAAATAAAAAAACTAATAAATGGGGGAAACCTTTTCATTACTCATTCTAACTTAAAATAAAAATGGCCACACATTTAGTTTTAGCTTGAAATAAATGGTATATTACTTTTACAAAAAACTGCATTAAGATGAAAATGGTACCAGATTGTGCTGAAAAGTGAAAACTTTTTTAAATTACACCAATAAGCATATAAACTTTGGCAGACCTAAAATACTAAAACTAAAATAAAGTAATATAATAAAATCTAATTTAAATACATTGAAACTAGAAAACTCAAAGAAAAACGAAAAATTTAAAGTGACAATAAAAACAACAGAATAATGTATAATATAATACAATACAATATATAAATTCTATTATATAATTAATTAATAAATATATTACATTTAATTAATATGTAATAATATAAAATCTTTTAATTAAAATGTAATATATTTTGGCAGCTATAATACTAAAAAAATACTAAAATTATAAAAAAAAAAAAATTATAAACTAGAAAATTATGCAAAAATTAAAAAAGTACATTGAAAAGTAAAAAAACTAAAAAAAACCTAAAAATAAAATTATATATATATATATATATATATATATATATATATATATATATATATATATATATATATATATATATAATATAAAATAAAAACTAAATAAAATTCTAATCTCTATTAACCTCCCTAGCAAACATACACCCATATATAATATTAAATGTATAGCAGCGCCCTGCTAAGCGCCAACTCACATTTTCTTAATTTGGGGCACTTTCCGTAACATAATTCCCTTCCACACCTTCATTTTGTGTGAGAACCAACTACTCGCGACCCTTCTCAGACGTGTATGTAATTGAGTCTGAAACAAAACAGGTTTTAATTCTGGATTTATTAATATAACCCGCAATACCTTCTAATCCCATTTCCTCTCGGTATCGATTCGGCGTGTACATAATTTCAAAGTGCGCTTCGGTAATTGCAAACGAGCATTTACATAAATCTGTCAGCGCTGACTAAATGTTTGGTGAATAAACGACACAAGTGCGCACTCATTGATATTCAAGCGCAGACAAACAGAACAAAGGCAGAAGCGGGCAGCGGAGCCAGTGTTTGCGGCCCTCGAGTGCCACTCGGAATCACTGGTTCCCAGGGTTGTCAGGGAGCCCTTGCCAAGGCTGCAGGCGCGGGTGGAGGGGGGCGCATGTGGGCACGGGCGGCGCACAACAAAATAAAACCGAGGTGATGTTGAGAAAATATCCACCCCCCAAAACGTGCACCAAACAGCACCAAGTCACACAAAGACCAGGGTATGTGTGTGTTTTGGGGGTGGGGAGGGTCCTGAAAGGGGGCACTGTTTACTGTCTGGTCTCCCCCAGCACCGCACAGCCTGTCTCACTTCAAACAAAGCTACTGGCAAGGGAGCGGCAGCAGCCCCTGTTTCCAGGGCCACTGGAGTTTCAAAGAAGTGAAAGAGGGCAGCAGTCTGGAAGCTACAGGGCCCAGGCTGGCATACTTGGCTAGCGTCATGGCCAGGTGGTCTGGGCACATCGGCAAGACACTGGCACACCGCCCTATGCAGATGGCTCCCATCGCCGCCTTTTTAGGTGTCGTCTCCCTTTCTTTCTACTAATGCGTGCACACGCAAAGTCGGACATATGCCCTCCCTCAAGGTTCAAAGAACACATGCGAAAAAGGAAGGCGAATTCTAGTTGTTTTTTGAATTAACGATTTGGACTTCTGTGAAAAAATTAAAAGGAGATGCCAGCTGTGCCAGGCTGCTTTAATGCGTGTGCCCGCGCCATGCTGGGACACCATCACCATGGCACCCGAAAGTCCCCAGCGGACCCTCCGTTCCATTCCATAAGCTCACTATCGATTGCAAATGCATAAGAGAAATGTGGAAAAACTTCAAGTCGCACGCTTAAAACGGTCTCAAAAAAAAAAGAGAGAGAGAGAGAGAGAGAGAGAGAGAGAAAAAATGAAATCCCCTGCTCTTGTGTTCCAGGTTCATGGGGGCCCGAAATCAGGTTCTGTGGTTGTGTGAAACGCTCCCAGAACATATGGAGGAGGATTCGCCAAGCCCCGCTTCACAGCTGTCTGCACCCGGCGAAGACGTACCCTCCCTTTCCCTGCTCCATTGATGTACACACACACCAAAGACCTCCAGAAACATGCAAACACACACACACAGACACGCACACGCACACGCACACACACACACACACACACATACATTCATATATATATATATATATATATATATATATATATATCATATAATGTATCAGATTAAACTATGAATTGCACAATAGATTATTATGTCGCAACACAATGACGTAAAGAAGCAATATCACTGACATTTTCCTATTGCTTCAAATCTTGCAAATGAGTCACTCGGTCACACTTTACATAACAGTGCTCATGTTACTGCTATAGTAATTCACTACAGTACGTGCAAATGGCTGAAATAAACGTTGTAACAATGTGCCATCCATCCATCACTTTCATAGTAAGATATGTCAGAAATCAATAAATAAATTACAAAACGATCTCCAGACACCTAAAGGAACATTTCAGGTTGAGTACAAGTTAAGCTCAGGCTTAATGTTGATTATGATAAAAAATGGTGAGCCACTTTTAATGGAAGTTATTGAGGCCTATCCATAATGTTTCAATAGTATAGCCACAAAACATAAACAATAAAAGCATTCGCATGATTTGAGTGTGGAAGAAGTCACTTACTTACATTTTCTGTGTTACCAATAATACAATTTAGTCTCAATGACAATACCATAAACCCTAAAAGATCTTCCATTGTTAGCGTTTCACCTCAGTTTTTGCATTTTTACCAAAAACAGAGAATAAGTCGCAATCATTTTTTGGTGGCGATCTCCATCAAAGTTCTTTGATCAGATTCCGGATTCTGAAAAACATTAAATGTTCTTAAAAATCTACGAATTGTATAATCTTGCTAAAAAAACAAACATTGGACAAAGTCTTCCTCCGTTCACCCTCCTGCGCCCCGTGTGTCTAAGGTATGTACAATACGCCGTCATTACTGAATCATTATCTGGTTTTAGCACTGACGGTGGAATTGTGTGCCTCCTGAAAGCCTCCTTTTTTATGCTGATGAGCCTCCTGAAATTTCCTCCGGTTCCTGTGGCCTGCGTTTCCACACGCTGCTGATAATTAGAGCACCACTGTGAACCATACGCGGCCACTTTTGACCGCACCATCGATAAATGTGGCGAAAGGGACAAAAAGTATGGAGACAAGGAGAGACGAGAGGCCCTTTAAAGGGGTCAAGCGGCTCGCTGAAATCCTCACAGCGCGGCTCTGGGCGACCCAGACGTCCCCCTCCACCCCCGGTGAGCGAGGGGCAGGTTGGCTCTTTCAAGCCTCGGCTCAATGTTTGGCCATTATCCTTTTGTGGCGAGCCCTTCTCCCTGTCTGAGTTCTGAAGGCAGAGTCTTACAGCTTGTAAATGGAGCTAATCTCACTGCGAAACTCCACTGTGTGTGTCCGCCTGGACTTCCAGTGGAGATGATAGCTCTGTTCTCAACAGTACAGATACAGGAGAAACTACCTAGACTCTTGTGGATTTGTAGTACTGCAAAACAGATTTCAAATCTGAATTGACTTTGTTCACTTATCTTTCAAATGGCTGATTAGGTGCTCAATTATTATTGGTGCTTTATCAATTAATTATAATTAATTTAAATGTTGCTGCTTTATTACTTTCTTGCTGCTTTATATTTTGCTGGAATTGAACTTTTTTTTTCTTGAAATAGAAAGTTCAAAAGAACAGCATTTATTTGAAATAGAACCTTTTTTTTAAACAATATAAATGTCTTTACTGTCACTTCTGATCAATTTAATACATCCTTGTTGAAAAGGATTTGTTTTTTAAACGTACAAATTTTCCAAAAACTTTTAAGCAGTAAAAAGGGTTGTCGAGAATGATAATAATACGAAATGTTTCTTGAGCGAATGATTTCTGAAGGATTATGTGACACTGAAGACTGGAGTCATGATGCTGAAAATTCAGCTTGGTCAACAGAAATAAAATTACATTTTCAAATATATTCAAGTAGATACATGTTTTTTTAAATTACAATAATATTTCACAACACTGCTGTTTTTACTGTATTTTTTTAATCGAATAAATTAAGCCTTTTTGAGCATGAGAGACTTCTTTCTAAATAAAATGTACATTATTACATTATTTGTTTAATGGTATAGTGTAAATTTTACACTATTTTTTATGTCTGTCAGCCTTAAAGGAAATATTGATTAAATCTGTTTTTTTTTTTTTTTATACACAGTTTTTAATGTCTGTTTGAGTCAATAATGACTTTAACATCTTTATGTGACTTTAAAATCACTTTATCAGTTTAACTCACAACCAACAGTGATTTACAAAACGGCTTGAGAATCAAAAAAAAAAAAAATCGAAATCGTCTTTAGAGTTAATCAGAGGATGCTCACATAAATAAAATCATTTGGCAGATCGACATTTGTGCTCGGCTTGAATAAAACAATGACGGATGCTCTTTTGATATGGGACGGGTGTTTTCTTCTACCATATCTCTGCCATATACTGCTGTACCACCCCGATGACTCCCCTCTCCATCTTGAGCAGCGTTTATTCCTCTGATCATTCAATCCACCCCAATCTGCTAAATTCCTTCTCTGATCCTCCCCAGGCCTCTCGCTCTCTCTCTCTCTTGCTCTTTCTCATTCACACACACAGACACTCAAACACACACACACACACACACACACACTGCTTGTCCTCGGTATTGTATCACACACATCCAAATCATCAGCCTCTGTTCTAAAGTTTCTGTGCAATAAACATCGAAAAAATTAAATAAATAAATAACTAAAAAGCATGTTCTGTAAAAAAAATGGAACCACATCAAAAGAGATTTTAATCCCGTCATTTAATTCATAGCTGTCCTCTTTACTATTAATAGCGAGTAAGGGGGAAGGAACATTATGGATTGATTTATTTAATGAGTCATGTATTAAGATGCATGTTACTGAGAGGTCCCTCTCAAAAAAAAAAAAAAAAGACAAACAAAATAAAAAGCCGGTATTACTGATAACCTATTTTAGTTAGAGTGAAAAAAAAAATGTGTTTTTGCTTTTGCACCCCAATTAACAGCGTGAATGAAAACGGCGCACTAAGCTGGCCATGCAAAAGTTGATCCTCTTTTGGCTTGTCATTTTTTTTTTATCAAGAATTAAAAACAAAATACATAATTCTGTCTTTAGTTTATTGCAGAGCGTGCTGGCTTGAGAGGTGAGATGAGCATGTTAGTTTTTTAAACCGAGGCAATGTCATTTTTAGTCATTTTTGTCACTTCTCCAATGGAAACAGAAAAGAAAAATAGACTAAAAATACACCTTTCAAAAGTCTGATGTTGGTAAGATGTTTCTGAAAGTCTATTCAGCTAACCAAGGCTGCATTTATTTGATGAAAAATATAGTAAAATCTGAAATATTATTGCAATTTAAAATACCTGCTTTCGATTTGAATATATTTTTAAAAAGTAATATATTTTTATATAAATGATGAGTTTTCCGCATTATTACTCCAGTCTTCAGTGTCACAAGATCCTTCAGAGATCTAATATGCTCAATAAATGTTTCTTTTTCTTATTATAAATGTTGAAAACCGTTGTGCTGCTTAAGAGTTTTGTGAAAAATATTTTTTTCCAAGAGTCTTAGATGAGTAGAATAGTTCAAAAGGACAGCGTTTATTTGAAATACGAATCTTGTGTAACATAATAAATGTCTGTACTGTTACTTTCTATCAGTTTAAAGCATCTTTGCTGAATAAAAGACTAAACTTAAAAAACATAAATATATAAATAAGTTTGATTTATTGTTTTTGAAATTAGCCAGTCAACTCACAGACCACAGTTAAAGAACCACTAATGTAAAAGCAAAGAATTCAGTTTCGCGTATCCCATGTGTCCAAGAGCAAATTTGAACAAATTTCCAACTACACTGAAGATTCAAACCAGCCTCTCTCTTCTTTCGGTTATACCTGACCCATACAAAGGAGCTCTCAAACTCTGCTAGGTGCTGCTGATGAAGACCGCTCTCTCTCTAGCTCCCTTCCCTGCTGTTTTTGTTTGAAAAGAGTGGTTACATGCTCCTGATCTGCGCCGTCCTCTCCTGACCGCAGGCCTCACGGAGCACAGCATTTTATAAACACTCCACTCCAGCCCGTATTAATCAGGAACGCTCTTTTTCGGAATCCCTCGTCTAAGTTTCCTCCTGCAAGCCTGAGCTAAATGAATTAAAGAGGAGGGTTTAAGGATCTGTGGTTTGGCTTGAAAAAAACAAAACAAAGAAAGACACGACAAACCCTCAGATGGCAGAACGTCTATTTTCGAAAAGCCAATACCAAGGTACAACACTCTGGCTTCACCCAAAACCAAAGATAAACACATGCTATCACTGTGATTATATGTATATAAATATATATAAAAGGTGCCCATCTTGCTGTGTTACAGGGTTGCTGTTACCAACAAGCGTGTACATGTGTTTCTCATTTACGTGGAGGATTTTAATTCCTTACAGCAGTTTTACAGATCTCTCATTATCCAGCTATGTCGAAAAGGGAAAACAGCAATGGTAAATGAAAAGGAATGCCCAGCAGGCTCGAAGCCCACCACAAAACTTTCTCCTCGACACTCCTTAATCCCTCATCAATGAGAGCCGTATCTGCAAGACACACGTGGGGTCAAGCTGTGTATGTCTAGTGGGGTTAACTGATACCGAACAAGCTTTTGCAGATAAGGTTTTGACCTACAATATGTGCTTATAATTGCTTACATTGAGTTTTTTATTGCTTAAAGGATGCTCTTTTATAGGTCAGAAAAGTTCTATGTGGATTTATTTAAGAATCAGGTGTTTCAAATTCTTTAGAAGACAGTCCCTCCAGAAAAACGCGATTATGCGATCGCCTGATTTAATGCATAATCAGCCAAAGGCCGCATATTTATGCAGGGTCGCATTTTTTCAAATACGCCGCTCTTTTGCTGCATAAATTGCCGATTTCAGAAAGCAAAATATGCGGGGCTAGAATGATTTCATAATCCCTTCATAATCCCTGTATTTTCGCTGCAAAAAAACTCACATATATATTAGCAGAAAGTTGAAAACTGTTGCGTTTACTTCACACAAGTAAAGCGCCATTTTCCCCCTATTGCCATGGGAACCTTATGAAGTGACGTAATAACGTGATGTGAACATCATCTTCAAACTCCACGGTGAAACCAGGGTGAAACTTGAAGCGCGCAAATCATTCTTATTTGCCAACAAAAATAATCGCAAAAGAACGCGCGAAGCAGTTTCCCGATTTGTTACATGACAGTGGAGCTTAATTATATTGCCCCAACACCCCCTTCTCACTAGGCTACTAACACTGTTGTAGTTTCATTCAGAAGTTGATGCAACTTTACAGTTGTAAGATTGCACTTTTTTGTTACAGAACAGTACCAAAAACGTAAAGTTGTATTTATATTAGTAGTATGTAAAATAATTTACGTTGCAGTAAGAGATTGCAACCTAAATATTCTGTGATTTAGTATGCTCGCTTATCATAGGAAGTAATAAGAAATTACTCTTTACATTAAGGTAGTAGCCTAGTGAGAAAAAGGTGTTGGGGGAATCAACTTTTTTTCTCTTTTTCATTAAACAGCAGTTTTTGCAAGTTCACGCAATTTCATCACATAAAATTGCAAAAATATCCCGCATATTCCATCGCATTTTTTAAGAAAACGTACCGCAAAATCAAGGATTTTTGCCTGCAACAATCACACAAAAAAATCTGCGTTTTTTGGAGGGACTGAGAAGAAATCAAACGTATGCAAATCGGCTGTTAAGTATAAAATGTATCTGGAAAGTATCGTTCAGATGATTTGGGCTTGGGAAAATTCGATGAGAAACATTTGAGGTCATACGGAAATTTTTGAACTGCAGACTGTCTCAAATCCTGCTCAGATTTACCAAGATACCTAAATAATAGAGTGCTTTCACACCTGTAGATTGATTGCTTTGTTCCGAAACAACGATGCAAATTGTGACAATGTTGCTTTTTATTCTTGGTGCGGTTCGCTTTCACACAGAAAAACCTCTAAACGGACCAAAATTGTCCATGCAAGTCACGTGCAAGTAAACTGTCCTCTCATTGGTCAAAGTTCTCTTATGCACTCTTATCTGGGCAGTTACATCTGCGACAGAAAGATCTCAACAATGTCTCAAAAACTCTGCTCAGATATTTACCAAGATACCAAAGTCTGCAATCAAAATTTGCCAGATTTAGCCAAAATGTCAAACTTGAGAGCTCAGCTGTGATGAATATGATGAAAAATACTTGAGTAGAAGTCACGTAGAAGTCATCTCGAAGAGATTTTCTTTCTTGAGAGTTGGAATGTGTTTTTCAAACTGTGATTAGCACATGTAGCTCGTCTTATGGCGAGTGTGCGTGTGGCCAATGATAAGGAGAATGCGATCTGTCTGAGGACCCCAATCATTATCGTACTGAAGAGGCCCAGGGCTTCGGTGAAGTCATTACCCTGTCTGCCATTTCACAAATAAATCAGCAAATATGCAGCACCTCCATCATTAATTGGGTCCAGCCCTCCCTCTCATTTGCGCCCAATAATAGCTTTCCACAGTCATTACTCCAACTCTACTTAAGTGTGCGAGCTTGAGACTCTTAAACTTTTTCCTTTAATTAATTTTTATTTAAGATGTACAAAAATCTATATTTCGTTCAGGAAATTCTACATTACCCAAAGCTCCTCTGTCTGATTTCATGTCTGCGGGGAGAAAAAAGCAGCCCTTTCGTTTGTCTGGGTTTTTTGGGAGGACGACTCTGGCGCTTGCCAAAAAAGCTGTGGTTGCTATTAGACATGGTTATGGATGGAGCTGGAGAATGACAGTAACACAAGCCATCCGCACACGCAGGCGGCATGTTCGTGTTCAGGCTGGCCAGGCCTGGCTTCTGTTTCCACAGCTTTGGCCCAGGCAGCTCACCCTCTAAACTCAAGAGTTTGGGCATGTTTAGACCACAGATCACTCTCGCGCTCTCCCTCTTTTCCTCACCCTCCTCCTCCTCCTCGTTTTAATCCTGGGAACCACATTTTGCATGGGAATACAGACTGAGAATGGAATGGTCCAGATGTGGAACGAGAGGAAAGGCTGTGGGCAGAACCCATGAGCAGTGTTTCATGGGAGTTTGAAAATGCCTCCACTGACACTTGGATCTTCCACATGGCACAATGCATAACATATGTACGATGTTAACAAAAAGCCTTGATTGATTTTCATGTTAATCAAGATCTTCATTTCAATGGCCCCAATATGGCTTATTAAAAGCACAGCAGTGTAGATGAAGACTCGTTAGTTTTATTTATTACATAGATATAATTTACTTTAAATTTACTATAATACTTTTTATTTTACTAGATAGCAGTCAATTTTATATTTTTAATTGTATTTTTCAAAAACAATAAAAAAATAGTATAAAAAATATTTTTATATTCATTCAACCCCATTCTATATTATTTTATGGGATTTTTTTATAATTATTTTATTTATTAGACTGCAGTCTACCATTTCGTAATATATATATATATATATATATATATATTTTTTTTTTTTTTTTCATGTGTAATCAAAATAAACATAACAGCTAAAATATAACTACTATGTAAGTGAATCAACTAAAGTTCTAAATCAAAATCTAATCTAGAGTTTATGAAAAATAGAATCATCAGAAGGAGATTTTGTGAATTGGAATTATGCTTAATTAGAATCAGAATAAAACAAATATACCCAAATGAGTCAAATCAAACTGAATCAAAACTGGAAACAAATCAAATCAAGAACTTGCAAATCGGAATCAAAATAAATCGAAATCAAATAGGATGTAAGTTTGTGAATCATAATACAACAGAATCAAAATCAAAACATAAACCCTAATGAATCTAGTTAAATCGAGAACTTGTGAATTGGAATAAAACCGAGTCAAAATCAAATTGAATTGAAGGTTTGTCGAACTGAATTGGGAATTGGGAAATCTTTATCTTATACTGTACCCAACCCTAAATAATGCCATATTTAATTTGACAAAAAAGATAAAGAATCTATGGAGGGTAGAAATCCTGTTAGTTCAATATGTCGCGAATTCGGATCACGATAACTTAAAAAGAAATAAATTCACAGGATTGTTTTCATTCCTGTCACAGAAAATTTTGCATGTACAACAAATCAGATCTATCAAAAACAATAAAACAGTAAAGTCAGCTTAGCGATGAAATCATTTTATCGTAATACTGCACTACAGTTATCCGAGGCTCTCCTCGCTGACAGGTGCTCATCACTGGCTTATCCATCAATCCCTGAATTTGATCATATTAATGAGTGGCTTTGTAATCCTCTTAAAGCAGCTCCACGATTAAAGCACCTCAGGCATCTGCAGACAGGCCACTCTGTCATACACAACCCAAGAGGACTCCGGCCATGAGCTCTGAGGTAAAACGAACAGATCAAAGCAGATGATCATCTGCTAGCTGCTAATCAGGCCGGAGCAGGATTGCAAAGATGGTCACTGAAGAGGCCGATTATCCATCGAAGAGGATCATGGGAGATCATATTGGTATTTCTAGTTAAGCTTTTCTTATAAAGGTAAGCATGGAGGGGAGAGACCAGAGACGCTGCCAAAATTTCATCTGGGGCATCAGATTTGTAATCTCCTCACCTCCGTTTTCCTGCTCCATGAAAAATGGTCGGAAAATGGTGGGTTTGGAAAAGTTCCCAGTTCGTGTTTTTAGGCAAGCGACACATTTGGAAGCCGAATGATGAAAAGCCTCTCCCAATGTGTAAAGTGGGCAACAACAAGGTTGGTTATTTTCATTTAAAATGCATCTGCGTGTGCCGTTGCCTGGAGACGGGGCTGATCAGAAAAAATTGAATACAATTCAATGCATAAACAAAAACAACCACAAAGCCCTTTGTTGCCACTGCCGAAGATCAGCAAAAGAACCGGCAGTTTGCCAGCCATACGCAACAATCCAACAGACTCGAAATTGTAAACTGGAAGTAAATGAGAGTAAGCTCAAATTGATAAGAGACGCAGACAGTTCCACTCCAATCCGATTCCGTACTCCATTAAAAATCAATCCTAATGCCTTTTCGCCACACAATACTTCATTGAACATTAGAGAGAGATTATAGCCAATTGGACTAGAGATGATCAGATATTGAAGCAAAACATCTGCAGGCCCAGTGTATCATTTTTCTCTTCTTCTTCATTTTTCCGGGGGAATACTAGAGTGCCCTGTCTGACTTCTTAACCCTGTGTTATCTCCACCTCCCAGCCAAAGACAGAGCCAATTTGTTTCCCGAACAATTCCGTAGCCATCCTGGTGATGGGGCTTGGCAGGCAAACAAAGAGGAAGAAATAAAGGAAGAAAGTTGAGGAAAAGAGATTGTGTGTTCAACCCCCAGGTCGGCAGTTCGAGAACGTTTTTTTCCCCATTTGTTCCGAGAGCATAGTGCCATTTGTACTGGATCCTTTACCTCATAAAAGTCCTACATTTTGGGAATGAGGCTGAATTGGTTGCAGTGAAATGGATCGTTAGAGTCATTTGTTTGTGAATCAGACCAAACTGGTGGTGTTGTATGTTTTCGATTTACCAAAACAATCTGGATCATAAGAGTCAATCGTTTGGGGATTTAAAATGTATTGGTCACAAAGTATTTGTTTCACTAATATAAGCCAGCTCATAAGAGTCAACTGTTCAGGAATCAGACTACACTGATCATGTGCATGCTTTTGATTGACTTAAAAGTATCGTAAGATTCACCGTCCAATTTTAGCTTTCAATTCTAGAAAAGATATAAATAAATGGTGTCTCAAGGCCTCTGAAAGTCGTCCCATCGAGGATTACTCTCTCTCTCTCACTCATCTCTCCACCTTAGCCCCATCCCTTGCTTTCTGGATGCAGGCCAGGAAGGGAAATCCATGAAACATGAAGAATGCGAATGGCAAAAGAGCTGCGCGACTGCACTGAACTTTCCCTCCAACAGGACAAAATTGCCGCCAGCCTCACGGGAAGGATCACTACCAACTTCTAGGCGAAAACTATCTTATCTAATTGCACTGTGACAAGAGTAATGAGTGGGTTGAGTGTGTTTAAAAAAGAGAAGCAAAACGAGAGAGAGAAAGAGAGGAGGGGAGACACACGGGACAGAGTCCAAGTGCTGGATGGAGACTCTCTCTCCTTGCTATCGTGGCATATCACATGATCAAGACCATCTCCTATTGGTCAGGAAGCAGAGTAAATTCGTCCGCCATGTAAGGAGGGCTGGAAGCGACATTCTCTCTTCCCTCCCTCCCTCCCTTCTCTGCTTCTCTCTTACTCCAATCTTAAAATGGCGGCTGGGGGGAAAAGTCTGCCAAAAAGGGAGCGAACCTGATGCTCTTTTTTTCTTTTAAACACTTCTTTAAGACTTTTTTCTTAATCCAAAAAAAGACAGCAAAGAGAAGAATGAGAGACAGCTTTGAGTAAAAACAGATGAAGTGGGCTTGTTTTTTTTTTGTCGAGCACTGGCTGGTACTGGCAGTTAAGAGGAAACTTTGACAGTGGGCCAGGAAAAAACATTAACTGTGCTGTGTCCGGCAGGCTGCCGAGGGGAAGGAGGACACTTTCCTTTGGCTTGCATTAGCATAGCGCTAGCGTTAACAGGCTTAGTCCCCCTCCAGAGGGGGTGACTTCGGGACGGACGCTGCGTCAACATCTAGACCAAAACAGACACACTAACATGCACAGAGACAAAAAAAATGGTTTCAGTTTGATTTGGTTATTTCTTATGAGAGATGCAAGCTGGCAACCCGCAAAGAATTTATTCAGGAGTCTCATTAGTTTAGACTTCACTGGTCGTGCTAAAAAGAACCAGGATCATGAATTGGACTTCTCTGGTCATGTTGTAGGGATTTAATTCACTAAAAAGAACCAGTTCGTAGGTGTCATTTGTTTGTGAATCAGGCTACACTGGCCTCACTGTATGTTTCTGATTTATCAAAATGAACCGGTTCATATGAGTCATCTGCTTGTGAATCAGGCTACACTGGTGGTGCTAAAAAGAATGGCATCATTAGAGTTATTAGTTTTGACAAACGGTCCAAAGGTCACACTTTATTTTGTAATTGCACTAAAACAAATGAGTTCATGAGAGTCATTTGTTTGGGAATCAGGCTACATTGATTGCACCCTACGTTATTGTCTCACTAAAAAGAACTGTTTGTATGAGTCATTTGCTCATGAATCAGTCGACACTGAAAGTGCTAAAAAGAACCATAAGAATCATTTGTTACTGGATTGGACAATGCTGGTTGCACTGCATTGTTTCCCCATTAAAACAAACTTGTTCATGGGAGTCATTTGTTTGTAAATCACTGGTAGCACTCTATATTTACGATTCATTAAAAGAACTGGTTAATAGGATCAGGAATTGGACTTTACTGGTCGATTCACAAAAAAGAACCAACTCTTGTGAACGTGAATCTGACTTCGCTGGTCACATTGTGTGCTTTTGAATTACTAAAACAAAACAGCATCATTAGCAAAACAAATGAAACCAATGAACTGGTTCTTTTTAGTGAATCGATAACATACAGTGCGACCGGTGAAGTCTGATCCCGGACAAATGAGCCTTACGAATCAATTCTTAAATCACTATTTCAAAAAGACGGGTTTACCAGCTTGCATTAGATATACCCAAATCAAACTGAATCGAGCATTGGTATTACTAAAATAAACCAGTTCATAAGAATCAATTGTATGTTTAGATTCATTAAAAAGCAGTTTTGTGTTCAACAGAAAGACATCAAGTCTGCAAAGTCACATTCACATTGATACATGCCGTGAAATATTATTTCTTTTACATAGACACGTCCATGGCAATATCGATCTTTATGGCAGGTAAACAACGGTGAAACGATTTAGGAAAGCCAATGCATCCGCCAATAGTGGACATATTTCAGAAACAAGTTCGGAGAGAACAGATGAAACGATCCTCCGAGCACACGACAGACAGACGCCAGTGCCCTTGCTAGGTTTCCTAAAAGCTTGACGCAATCTACCTGCAGGCAGATTAGGATTGATAAAGTCTGATTACGATTACTTATCGCGACTTAATTTGATTCACAATCTGTACGCCAACTTCTAGTACCAGCTGGAGGCATTAGTCCAGGTCAGGTGAACCGAGTGAAAGACGCCAGCTGGGAGGGTACCTTTTTTTGGGGGGGTGATTGCTTTGTTGTTTGGCGAGTGGCGCTCGCGTAAAGAGGTGCATGGGCTAATCGCATCATGTCTTCTGGCTTCCCAGGCATCAGTGACTCATATGAAAGAGGATCACGGTGGAATGTTCTTTTCCCAGAGGCCTGTGCCTGATGGAATTAACCCTGCCATAGATCCCTTCCACCAACCGCAGGGGCCGGGTCAAACTGATTATCTTTCAGAGCGGCCTCGCGACAGGACCACGGCTATAAAAATAGATTCTTATAAAACGATCTCGCACCTCTGCTCTTTAACTTTTGCCGTGCGTCTGTAGGTCAGGTTTGACGGTGAACAGGTAAACACCTGTAAATGAAGACGCAGATACCAGACCTCTGCTCAGGTTAGTCATAAGTTGGTGCTGTTCCACAAAGGACATCAGTGTCATCTTCCTCTGCGGCAGACGTGATGGAATCTGATTGCGGGATCTGTCTTCCTCCTCATGCCCTCAGTTCAGACAGAATACCCAAAGCTTGACGGAGAAGGGATGCAGTCTGTCTCCCCGTCCACAATGCATTCTCTCTGATGAATTTTCAAGCTATTACATATTTTTCCTGCTAAGTTGCTAATACACAGTGGCATGCTGTTAATGACCCAAACAATCGCTGTTTCACACATCAATATTTCATTACAACAGCTGAACAAATTACATATTTATGCTTTAAAAGGGGGAATGCCATTCGGATTCATTAGCTATGCAGGCAGGTACAGGAATCCCATCTGCAGCCGCATCTGTACAACAGGAGCTGACAATAACAGCCTGCGCAGAGCTATGACCACCTCAAGCAGATAATAACATGCTCGAGACCCTGTTGCTGAAGATGTGACATGGTGGCACACAGATTAGTATAATTTTATTATTGTCAAATAAAAAAACATTCAGCAGTATCGAGCTACAGTAAGATCTCAACTTAAATATTTTGCCATTTATAAAAAATTATAATAATTAAAATAAATAACAATCAGAATGATACATTTTATATAACGTCAGAACATCATAAATTAATTTTAATAATAAAATCATCAATATTAATAATTATAAGATTTTCAGAAACAATATTAATTTAACAAAATTTTTTTTTAAATATCATTGATTAAAATTTATAATATATAATTGAGATCCAATGAGAAATAGAGAGAATAATAAAACAAATCAAACAATATAATTGCTATTAATTAAAATGATTAATATCATCAATATTAATAGAATATATAAAATATAAATATAAATATAAAAATATTTAGTGAGAAGCCAGAATACCAATTTGACTTAAAAATATGTATTTTCAATGTAATACAATATTATAAATTATTAATACTAATATTTTCCCCAATGTAATTAAATTATTATTAATTTTGAAATGTTGTTTCATTTAAAAGACTTGCATTGTTTTCAAACAATGCAAGCAGCGGCCACATATTGTAACTACTCATCCGATTAAACATTACACTCATTCCAAGTTCAAAGTCATTTCAGATTTAATTAATATGACTATTAAGTCCTGAACATAGAGCAATAAAGCATTGTAAATTATCTGTGAAGATTCACAATCAGCATCTTTCTGTTTGGTATCTTTTTTCTTGAACCTCCACAAAGCGCATTCGGCTGCGCCATCAGCCCTTAAGCAAGGTTACAGCTTTGTCTCTTCTTGTGCCAGTGCACTCCTTTGGATTAGTGCTAAATCATTATTGCAAACGGAGGAAATGGGCAAACGCATGCTAACTGTGCCGTTCACTCTCCCTTGTTGCTTTAAAGTCAGAATGGCCGATCTCCGTAAGCAGGATTACGCCAGGGAAACATGTGCATTACATACAAAGTACTAAAGACATGAAATCACAGCAAGCAACTGCCTTCCCAGGGTGGAGAACCGAATTTGCAGAGCCTGTTGGACGCAGATGTGAATGACGCAGTACTGCTAGGAAAATTATGGCAATTATCTATTAATTGCGGATATTACAGGGCCTCCTTTATCCATCGAATATCTTATTTAAGTAAAGACCTACGATAGAAATACTTTCAACGATTTGTTGAACAGCTGCTCTCCCTTGTAAAGTACTTACAGCGCAGCGAACGACTTGTTCCGGCACGCTAATGACCTTAGCTGGGATAAGGAGGCTGATGCGCCAATGTTAGGCTCATTATTGTTGGAGGGGATTTGAAACTGCTTTTCCTGTCTAGGCTGAGAATGGAGAGAGAATTCCCTGCACTCTGCTCACAATACCACGTCCGATCAGTCTGGAAACGCGCAGCAGTGCGAGCGGGGCGGTTTCTTTTTGGCTCTGGCTTGGGCTGCGGTGACGGGGGAAATGTGTGGTCAGGGAGGCAGCCGCGAGAGGGAAAGGGAAAGTGGGAGACGAGGGAAAACCACAGCTTGTGTTCGACACATTTCCAGAGTCCTTTGTCTCGGCCGATGCCTTCTACCATGTGCACACACACACACCAAAGCTCGCGAAAACACACACAAACACATGCTAATTCAAACCATATCGGAATCTGCCACGTTTCTCCAGCTCGGCAATTTGCAGAGTGCTCTTTAGTCTTTTCATTAAATAAAAAGTAAACATTGACATCGCACTCTCTGACTCTTAAAAGGCTCTTAATAAAAAGACAAAAGGCAATCTATTATTGAAAGCGAAACAATGGCACATGCGCAAAAACGGATCCAACAGAAAACGAGTATTGTTCGAGAAACTTTGCTCTGTCCAGATATCCGTAAAACTATTAATCAAAAGGAGTAAAAGAAAAAGTAGCTAGTCAGCTTCATCTGATCTGGAAAGGATGGGAGGGAGAGAAAGAGAGAGAGCGAGAGAGGGGGAAAAAGAGACAAGGCGGTCCAGGCTGTGGGCAGGCTGCTTATTAAGATTCACATGGTGTGGTGACTCAGCCCATTTTGGTAATGGAGAGCCCTGGCCACCTAAAGATGGAAATGGCAATTTTTCAAACCCCACATTTTATATATAAATTATCCCAGGCACTCTCACAAGCAGCTCTACAAGGTCATTCTCAAATATTTCGGATGCTTTGGGTTTGGAGAGCGAGCGCTGAGGATGGTGGGGTGAAGAGAACATTGTAGGACCGATGGTTAAAAGCGTTCATGTGGGTGGAAACCGCCGATGTGTAACTTCTTGATGTTACTTGATGTAAGAAAACAGCGTCTTGGTGTGATTCCGTTTCGAGATAGGAAACAGCTTATGGGACCTGTGTGGAAGTTCAGACTGCATTTTCTACATTTAGCCAAATTTTGGCTGCAAAATGACATATTTCTTGGGGTTTCTGGCATAAAGAGATAAAAAAGATGAAAACCTTGGTTGAAAACATAAACAAACACTGTTAAAACTTTAAAATCCAATGCATTTTTCGGTGCATCACTATCATTTTTGCCCAAAAACAAACACAATTCATAGTGAAAGATCTCACTATTTGTGTACTTTTAGCTTTGAAGTTCAAATCCAAAATTATAGTGGGAGACCAGAAGTTGATATATTCGCATCTTCTGTACTAGGAACTAAGCTCCTTTAAAATCAGAGCTATAAGAACTATCGTTCAGACCAGTGTCATGGCCATTAGACTAGGCTAAAGGTGTTTAAACTGTCTGTAAACTTGACCATGGCACACTTGTGAACTCTGTAAGTCACGCCAGTTAACTTTGTCCCCAGGCAACGGAGAGCCAAAGCAAGCGAGAGAGAGTCCCAGACCTGCTCGCCCCCCATGGACAGTCCACTGTTCTGACATTCCACAAGACTGGCCCTCTTTGAGACCGCTGACCCACTATTAATCACATGACCGACAGACCATATGATTGAGAACTAATAGGAGGGGGCACTGCATGGTAAGAACAATCGGGGGGCGAGGGAACTCTGCTTTGTGCCCGCTAATCCAAGTGTGCGCGAGGTCACTGCACGACCAGATGGGGTCAGGCGTGCCACCTCAGACGGCCACCCTTTGAGAGCGTGTGCGCACAGGAGCCTGTGGGGTTAGGGTTGGGGAACAGAGTTTGGCCTCTCCATCTTGTCCTGTCTTGGAAAGCCAGGCTAATAGCTTTAATCAGATGGGATTGCTGGATTACCCGTGGATTTCCTTTGGTAAATCGCACCTGTGCACTTCCTCTCGAACTCAAAGTGGGTAATCGAGGACAGAAGGAGCAGCAGGACGGGTCCAGCTGGAAGCCAAACATGGGCAGGACGTGGACGGTGTTTAACTTGGGGATTTATCAAGGACCACAGCCTGCCAGGGTTCCATCAGGGCTGGTCCTCTGAGGAACGTAATGCAACTAAACAACCCAGTTGATAATGCAAGGTCTAAACGTACAGATCCGGTGCACAAAGGGGTCTTTGTCTCGCCTTGAAAGTTCGACATGCGTCCCCAACTGTATACGGCAACAGTCATATCAAAGCAACACACTTCTGTCTGGATTTAGTCACAGTTACATTAGTTGAAATTTGTGCATTTAATCCACTGGTTGTCTCCCATTTCTTCTCCAGCTCTTAAATCGTTCAGGCAGCAAGTGTGACGGACCAGAGTTTTAAGCTTCTCTGTGCTTCTTGGGAGACGTTTAAAGCTCAATGTTAATCTCCACCTCCTCCATTCTATTTAAACACTTTTATTCTTCGTCTCCCTTCTCTGCGATGTCAAAACATCCCTCTTCCTCTTGGAATTCCATTAGCACCACACGCGCATGCACAACGGAAAGCGAGCGAGGAGGACGTCACGGAGTAAGCAGAGCTGGTTGGCATGAAAGCCTCCGTTTCTGATGCGCTACAGCATTAGTGCGACAGAACGTGCTGGGCATGTAGCCTCGGCTGACCTCAGCTCGGTTTGGAAATCAGATCAGAGAGCCGTGATGGACAGCAAACGCTTGTGCCACTCCATCTGGGTTTACAGACTAAGCATGGCCAGTCTGGATTAGAGATGGTAGATGTTGGGTGATTTGAGGCGGTTGTGTAATCAATATATTTTTGCTACATCTAGAACACATGCCAGTGCATGCAATTTTTGTACAAAAAAATGATGCGCCCCAAAACAATTTATAATAAATAAATATGCACAAAGAAGAGGTGCATTCTTTACATCACTGTCTAAATCAATTGCCTTCAGAATGTAATTTTGAATAAATGCATTACAAAAGCGGCTCACGTCATTGGCCTTGCTGCTGCAGCTCTCTTTTCTGAAATGTATCGATTCAGCATGGAAAGGCGCTGGATGTGGCTCTTCCAGTCTCCTCTCGGCATGAGCGAATGCTTATGTTCACAAGATGTTATTGATTACGTTATCAGAGAGCCACGGCGGCGAGGGACATTTTTTGAACGGCGTTGACTTGGCCCTCCCTTCTACCCTGTCTTATTGTCATGCATGCTAGAAGCCTCTTTCTTTAATATCTATCTTAAGAGTTGACAATGTTTTGGAGCAATTAAAGCAATCGATACAGGCCTGAGAGGAGCCTCTTATCCACAGTAATAGCTCTCACTGAATAATAAATAACATGCTGGCCGAAAGCTGGGAAGGGGGACGACCTCACATTAACGATCAGAGCCTATAGAAAGGGGCTTCCTCACAGCTCAAGAACCTTTCAAATTCTCACTGCGCCAGAATGCAGCTCCTTCAGGAAGAGGCAAAGTAATCCGAAACAAAACTTCGGCTATGGAAGAAGCAAATGCTACAACAGCAGCACACGTTCTTCTAAACACAGCTCCCTGAATGGGCCATTGTTTGTAAACCTTATTAACAAGTAAAAACCAGGCCCAAAAATAAACCTGAGCAATCATTTTGAAAAGTGAGTCCATGTAATGCAGAAGAGCTCAGGTTTCAGATGGAAGAAACAGCAGTCTTGTTATCCCTCAGCAGAGCAAATGAGGTTAATGAGAGTCTATTGACTGATCCTCCGCTGTCAGCCATGACAGTACCACATCTCTTCCTAACCAAGAGGAATCTCCGTTCACATTTGGCCTCAGAGTCTGGAGTATAATGCACATTAAGTGATAAAGACCATATTATATTGCGTTGAGACTTTGCCAACAAAACAGAAAGATAAACAACTCTCATGAGTTTTTGATTCATTTCAATGACTCACAAATGCACTGCATTACCAGAGTAGTCTGAAGTGCAAGTGTATGATTCTTTTAAACTGATTCTTTTCATTGAACCCAAAACAGACAGGGTGAACAGTGAAGCCCAATTCTTGAACAAGTTACTCATTTGAGCTGATTCTTTTTAGGGAAATATATAGCATAACCAGTGTAGCCTAAATGATTCAGAGACAAATGACTCTCATGAACTGATTCCTTTTAGTGAATCAAAAACACTGTGAAAGCAGAGTAGTCTGATTCACGAAAGATGGATTCCAGTGAGCCCAGTTCTTTAATGAATAGACTTACTTTTAGTCTGAAATGCTGCACTTTATAATTTAAACAATTAGAATATAAACATTTGAATTAAAACATTAAATTATATTGAATTGAATTACAATTATAGTATACCAAGATTGTTCAAAATCAGATCAGCCCAGTTTCTGAGCCCAGATCAGAAAATAAACCCAAGTGAATCGGAATTGCAATTGTGATCAGAATCAATCAAAATCTGAATTAATAAAGAGCCATTCTGAGAATGGCTAAAATATACCCAAACTAATCAGAATCAAATAGTTTTTTGAATCGAGAGTTTATAGATCAAATCTATTGAAACAATTCTAACAAGCGTGAGAATCAGAATCAAAATGAATCAGAAACAATTTAGAGCCAAACTGAGATCAAATGCATGTAAATGAATCTGAACTGAATTGAAACTGGAATCAGGGGTTCATGTATCTAAATCAAATTAAATTGATTTAGTCTTGTGAATCTGAATCGACTCAAAGATTCTTTATTGACAACTAATTATAATGAGGCAAAATCAGCATCTATTCAGAATTGGAATCTGTTTATGAATCCGAATCAAATCAAAGTCTGTGAATCAGAATCAAATTGAACCAAATCTACATGTGAATCAAATTACATATAAATCAATCAAGCTTGTGAGTCAGAATAAAAAAGATTCAGAATTAATACACAGCCAATGCTGAGATGAAACATGGCCTACCTAAACAAATCTTAATCAAATGGAATAAAATGAAATCTAAATTACACCTAAAAGTTTATGAATCAGAAACCAAACTGAGCTTGTAAATCTGAATCAAATTGATTGAGCCATACTGAATGGTGTACAGAGGAGACGGGTGAGTTTGGGTCACATCACAGCTGCTCCTGAAAGCCAACTGTTTCCTTCTCCCTCTCGCTTTCCTACAGGCTTCTTAAGCTGACTGCCAACACCAGGCATGGCTTTCCTCCCAGTCTCCCTATCAAATATTCCACGGCCCGACGTGC
The DNA here is from genome assembly GCF_003368295.1 of Carassius auratus. NCBI lineage: Eukaryota > Metazoa > Chordata > Actinopteri > Cypriniformes > Cyprinidae > Carassius > Carassius auratus. The sequence goes on from NC_039289.1 coordinate 4,929,654, forward strand.
AGAATCAACCACAACCCTTCACTGCGGACAGTGACTCACTCCAAGATTTGGTTTGTTGTTAATCTGCAAGCCAAAGCGGACTCCTGCAAGCATCCCCCACCCCCAAACACTTCCCTACACACTCTGATCTCCCTCTGTGAATAATAATAGCTCCAGGCAAAGAGACTAACTACACAGCCTGAGATAAAGGCTAAACAGCTACATGAGCCTGTCGAGCTAAAGGCAGGTGTGCTGGAAAACGACCTGCTGCTGGATAAAATAGCTGTCCCGAACTGCACATAAACTCCAGTTCCCCCGGCCCCGCTCTTAACTAAGTGTGGTGTCAAAGAGGGCCACCTGTTCTCTTTCCGTCACTGCCGCGCTGACCCAGATTGCTCCACAGCAGGCGCATCTGACCCCCGTGACCTGGGTGTTAAAATGTGACCCGAACACCAAGAAAGCACTTTCAGCTGGAGGCCCTGCATGCAAGTCACGTGAGCCGACACATGCATCCAAGCACACTTGTTTGTGAATAAGTGTCAAACCTCAGGAGATATTTTAAGAGGCCACAGCCTTTATACATAAATAAACCAATAATTGAAAATTAGATTTTGGATCTTGAAATAATCAAGTTTTGAAAAAGAACAAAAATTACTAGAAAAAAAAATCTTCTTTAAGTTACATAAAGAAATATACATGAAAAAAATAATTGTAAAAAAAATATAAAAAATCTACATGGAAAGCATAAGGATAAAGTTGTTAAATATGATATAATAAATAAAGCACTCACTCTCTCTCTGTATATAGGTTACATTTGTAACACATAATAAAATTAATATTAACATAAAATAATATACAAATAAAAAATTAAATAAAACAATACAGATAAAATGAAATTAATAAAAAAAATATTCAATAAATATAAAAATTAAAAAATAAAAAAAAAATAAAGATACAATAAAAAAGTATACAATTTAATATAATTTAAGTACATTTCTGTAAGATACCAGATTTGTTTATCTGTCTGCAAGACTTCTTAAAAACATAAAAATAAAAAAAAAACATTTTATTAAAAACTGGCCTTCACATGCCTTGTTTTTGAAGTTAAAACTGCTATTTTATTTATCAAAACTATTATATTAAGCTACATTTTAATTATTGTTTGTTTCCTCGAATTCAAAAACTGAATTCTCAATGGAGCACAAAGTGCCAAATTATTATAATCACCATTTATTAAATAAAAAATAAAAATAAAAGTAAAAATTCATCACAATGCTATGAAGTCTAGCTGTATGAGGAGCTTTTCTACACCTCTTTTTTTCTTCATAAGGTTATGTTTAAAGTCTCTAGCCGGTTTGACAAATACACTAACATCATCTGAGACAATGATGCCTGCTGTTGTGTTTTGGATTTCCTCGACTGAATCCCGTCTCCCCCATCACATCAGAGTGGAGATCACAAGGCACAAACCACATTGAGAAGTTCCCAAAGTGGGCTGGGGGCGATATATGGGAGAAGCGATCTTTGGGGGGTCTTTGCTAGGTTTGACTGTGATGTACTTCCTGTGTGGCTGTCAGCCTGTGGCGTATTCTTCATCTTCCCTCAGCGCTGCCCTCGCACTGACCCCCCTCTCCACCAACACAACACCCTCCGCCGTGACCCCTCTGTCCCTATGGGCCAACAGCAGCCTCTTTCTTTCTCTCTCACATCCTTTCCACCTCTTTCTTGGGAGAACAATCCCTGCCCACAGGCTGAGCAATCAGGGATGTACTGTACTACTGTAAATTTGACATAACTGCAACAATTCTGCAACAATGGCTCCGTTTTCACCGCCTGGATTAAAGCGGGAAAGAAAAACTGCAAAAGAAGCCTTGGCGTAATTGGAAAGTCCAGGGCGATTAAGCTCTAAGTATCATTAGACAGAGGAAGGGTGCAGAGAGGAAAGGGTTCACTCTGGGACAGCCGACCCACTGACCACGGTGGGAAGTAGGCCATGGAAGCAGCCTGGAGCACAGGCTGTGTGACACACTAACCTGGGCTGTGCTTTCATGTGTGCCCGAAACAATCCAGTGCCCCTTTTCCCAACAAACATAAAGTCTTTATACCAGGGTTGTGGGCCATTTTGATAAAGCTTGGTTTCTTCAAACCTGAAATCTAGTGTGCTGCATCTTTGAATGAAGACCAAAGAAGCCAGTTGATGTTGGGTCTGTGAGCGACTGAAAGAGTCTTGTAATAACAGACCGGCGTGTCTCGCCATGGCCTAAGAATGGAGACCAAAGTGGCTGCTGTGTGGCTTTTTGCGGGGCACTTCTGCTTGCGACTCGGACCCAATTGTGCTGCTGGAAACCTGCACAAAAGGAACAGGAGGAGTCCACTTAAACCTGGCGGGACGCAGTCAGTCAGAGTCGCCGTGGCTCTCTCACTTCTCATTTATCTGTTTCATTAGTACCTCGCCCCGCCGAACCTTGATTTCTTTGTCTTTTTAACCCTGGCCATAAAAAAGGCATTTCTTTAGATTGCCAAACAATACTTTCCTCCCAATCTTGGACTACTCTAAAAAATATAAGCCCTCCTCCTAAAATGGTACAAATGTATTATGAAAAAAAAAGAAGAAAGCTCAGATCTGGGATGAACCGCTAAAATCATTTTTTTTTTTATAACAAACCCTTTCCCTTTGCATTCTTTCTGTCTGACTGAAAAAGGCCCAGCAGGCCTTCTGACTGCTGGAAGCTTCGAGTTGTTATCCTAGCAACTGGAGATAAAATGGTCTCCCGGAGTCCGTGGGAGACTGACTGTGCGAAAGAGCAGATCCCTAAAGCATTTCCTGGTGCAGAGGTCCTCAGCTCCTGACGCTATGGCCCCGGGCTCAGTGCACATAAAGCCTCCTTATTGCAGCAGTCGAGGCGGTGAATACGACCACAGTGATGCAGGGAGGTCAGGGGCACACCTCAAAGGATACGGCTTGCATTTCTTTCTCTCCTTCTTTTCCTCATTTTTGCACAACACCCTGATCCTACTGAAAGTTCTTAAATCGCTATACCTCCATTTTCAGCTGTTATTTATTTTTAAAAAACGATATTTGCGCGCAAGAGGAAGCGTGCACTTGTTGAGCAGGGTGATCTGAAAGATTCATGAGTTGTAATGCAAGCTTAACCTGGCTTCCTCTCGCAGCTTTGCGCTCCCTGCCACCCACCTGAGCTCCGTGGCGGGGCACAGAGGCACGCACACATGCACACACACTGCCCGGGCCCTTTGTACTGGCTTCTGTTTAATTACACATCCCATAGCTTTACTGGCCGTGTGTTACGCCGCTTCCAGGCTTACTAAGACTCTCCGTGCACGCTGGCTTGTAACGAGGAGCCGAGAAGCAGGGAACCAGGAGATTTACACAGTTTATGCAACAGCGTCCACCTCTGACAGTGCACTCGCAGGTGACGGTGGCACCGCAAGCCTCCTCAATAATGGACGGCGTGTGACAGTATCATATAATAAAAAAGAACGATAAATGCAATCATAGAACAACAGCACAATAAATAGAACGATAGATAGATGGATGGACAGATTGTGTGGGGCAGGAGAGCCGGCCAGCTAGCAGCCCATCTGTGGACAGAATCAAACCCTGTGATCAAGCAGGTCTGTGACAACAGCAGCAGCAGGTGGGACGCCACACATCAGAGCTCTGCTCTCGCTCCAAACCCCCACCAATCCTGACACAGGGCCGAGATATCATATCCATCACCCCGCCTCAGCCCGACATACACATCCAGCATGGCTCCAACCGGGCCAGATAAATCGATGGGAGCAAGACACAGCTGGACAGGGTTGTACATTTTTCGTTTTGTTTTCTGCGCTCGCCGATGCCTTTGTTTTTTCAATTCAGTTGCATTTTTTTAATTGTTTACTCCAGGGCTTTGCTCCTCGTCATTTGTTTGAACGGATGTTGTGATTACGACACATGAAAAAAAAAAAAAAAAGAGGGCCTTCTGTGGAAGCGCCGCATCTCAGCCCGCAATATGTGCACAGCATCTGTTGATGTTTAATGTCACCCAGCAGACGCTGGCAGACTTGCGCTGATCTTTTCTCTCTCTCTCACTTACCCTCTCTCTCATTCTCTCTCTCTCTCTCTTGGTTGAGGGTACAGGCAAGCCGCCCCGCTGCCCCTCTCTCCCTGGATGCAGGAGGCAGAGGGCACTGGAGCAGAATGCGTCCTAATTAAAGAACCCAGATGAGCAGCTCCAACTGTACCATCCTCTGGCTCCAAACGCTCTTAAATATTTATCAGCTTACCGGGTGGATCAGCTACACCCCTCCACCACCCGCACCAGCCAGCATGCTGATCCCCAGGCCAATGATAAAAAATGATCAAATCAATCAGCTTTGCTTTTTTTTCTCCCTTGTGTTCTTTTCTCCTACTGTGTATCGTCTCGGACTAACTCGCTGGTCGCACTTCCTGTCCACAGAGGTCCAGTCTCTGAGTTAAACGTTACAGGACAGACCGGACAGCCACTAATCACAGCTGTGAGAAGAGCACTGCTGTGGAAGACAGAGGGGTTTTAATATTGGCCAGCCAGCTGTTGCAGTGCATGGCTTTCACACATGCAGCTCCAGAACCCTCCCTGTACCTATAGGACACTGACTCACACTAGAAATGTTATAATAAAAGCCCAATGTCACAGTTACCTCATAAACAACTATTATTATTTTCTTTGGTTTGGCTAAGCAGATAATAATATAATAATAAAGATAATAATAAATAATAATAATATAAAGTATCTAATATATTATAACAATCTTAAATTTAGCTAATTCCACTATAGCCACTTGAATAAAATAATAAAAAAACTAAATAAATAATGATTTAATTTAATTATTCACAATAATGGCTTATATTTAGACAATTCAAAGCTTAAACATGTAAAAATCTAAATGAAGTATAATATATATATATATATATATATATATATATATATATATATATATATATATATATATATATATATATATATATATATATTAAATTAATCAATATAAATTAATATATATTTTCACTTTAATCAAATAAATACAATTAAAATACAGATAAATTACAGAACTGCAAGCAAACAAACAGACAAACAAACAAACAAACAAATACATGTGTTATATTTTAGACCTTATTTAACATATTAGGGCTTATATTTTGCCAATTTGAACATTAAACAATTAAAAATCTGAATATAATTATAATTTACTTATAATTATAATTCAAATAAAACAAAATATAAAGTAACACAATTTGAATAAATACAAATTAAAAAGTAAATAAACTATAGAACTGTAAGTAAATAAATGTGTATAATGATAAATTATTATTCATTATTATTTTCATCTATATATATTTAAGCCTTTGTATAAAATATAAGGGCTTATAATTTGCTAAGTAACACTAAAAAATGATTGAAAATAAAATTAAACACATTTCCTTGAACAAAAATAACTAAAGAATGTATTAATTAATATGCACATCAAAACAATTAATAAATAAAAATCGTACACCACACTATAAACACTAAAAAATATTTAAATATATATTTAAATGAATATTTTTATTATTCCGCTGAATAGAGTGCTAGTAATAATAAGGTCATGTTGAACCTGTAGGTTTGTGATATGAACTGTTTTTCAGTGTATGAAGTCAGTAGGGAGTCACGTCAGGTCACAGGGTCGACCCCGCGCCTCGTCTGGGCTCCCATGAGCTACTGTGACCGCCGTCTACTGTTACCAGGCAACCCTTCTGTTGATCCCGCTTTTATGTTTCCACCCCCCTCCACGGGCGAGCATTCTTAAAGTGCTTAGGATTTACAGTGAGCGATGGGTGTCTGAGAGTGTGTCTAAAGTGCATCATCTTGACTCCAAATGGCCTGGAAACACGCTCAGAGGACTTCTCATTTCCTAATTGCCAGTGGAAACATGTTTGGCCATTGAACGGAGAACTTCCAAATAGGGACGGGTTACGCTAGTCCAACAACTGACTAGTTTATGTAGATTAAGATTTAGTTTTTATTTGGTATTCAATCCCTGAAAAGTCAAGTCTTAAGTCTTAACATACATATTCAAATGAGATTAAAAATAGCGCAACATAAATACAAAAGACCCTCAGTGTTTTTGAATGCAACATGTCTGACATAAATCCACGTTAGGTGAACCCAAACATGCCTTGATTTGACTGGATGTTTTTTATAAACATTCACTTTGTTTGCGAAGTTTGTTTTTTCATAATGTGCAAGATTTCACATGCGCTAAAAATAGCGTAACATAAAAATTAGAGATCCTTAGACCTTGTTTTTTACTATAACATTGTGTCTTACATAAATAAATGCACCCCTAATAAATCGATCCAATGAAAGTTGGTTGAACCCAAATCCAAGGCTTCATTCTTCATGACATTCTTCATAAACATTCACATTTACAGACTGTAACTCAAATTTAGCCCACCATTCACAAATGAACAGCGGCCATGGGATGCGTAGACAAACACGTATGCATGTTTTGGTGAATCACGTAAAGAAAATAGCGCAAAATAAAAATTAGTTTGGTTTTGAACGCAACAATGTGTCTTACATAAACACCGTCCTAATAAAAGCATCCTATAAAGAGTGGGATGAACCCAGTTACAAGCCTTGATTTAACTATGTTCTTTGTAAACATTGACTATGTTTGCGAAGGTTGACATTTAAGTAAAGACTTTAAGTCAAATTTAGTCCTGCACACACAAATTAACCGTGGATTTGAGATGCATAGACAAATAAGTATGGATGTTTTTAAGATTAAACAGCACAACAAATTGCCGCATCAAAGCATTAATTGCCGCTTTGAACAATTAGGTAATTGTGGCATCCATGACTGTAATCGCGATTAAAAATCTGATGAATTGTGGAGCCCTAGTTTGGTCATATTAACGGCTGTTCTGCACATTTTCGAATCTAGTCATTTCAATACAAATCCACACATTCAAGATTTCCGAAAAATGCTTTATACATCACTAAACTATTGACTACAGACACTGGATCTTTTTTTGCTTGAAAATTGGGTACCTTAAGGGTGAAAAAGAAAGAACAAACAAGGAAGACACAATGAGATAGAGAAGGAGAAGGATGGGAAAAAGCTTTCCTGGTGGGGAAGGCTAAACTGGTCTGGCTCTCATCAGAGACTTATCCCCTCTTAGGGTGAAAGAGTGCAGGGAAGGAAAAGGAGGGGCGTGAGACAAGGGGGAAGAAGGTTGGGGGATTTGTCACGTATGCCTCTAAAGTTTCACAGGCCTGCAGGACTCTTCACCGTAGCGTCCACTTCTTCACATGACTCTTTTATAGGCTGAACTGAACTGAACAAGCAGAAAAATGAGAGCTACATATGGATCTCTTTTACCGTGAGACTCGAGCTAGCACCTTCACAACCAATTACTGATAAATAAAGCAGAAATGCACTCTAATAAATAGCTGTGATGCTTATTATGGCTAAAGAACAGTCTCAGCTGCATGGAGATACAGTTTAATGACCTGGCACTGCCAGAAGGCTCAGGACAGAAAAACAGAGATAACACTATGATGCAGATGGGTTAACTTGGCATGGCGTGCTACAAGAACAAAAGTAGCTTGAGCCCCAAGGCAGAGAAAAATGTAACACATGACGGGTATTTCTTGCACCTCACGGAAAGCGTAGAAATGGCAAACCAGCAGCCAAGAAATGAATCCCTGGATACGCTTACAAAATAAACAACAAAAAAAAAAAGTGAAACTTTCCTTTTTTCTTCAAAAATAAATTTCTTTAGTATTCAGGGCATATATTTAGTCTTTTCTTGTCTTCAGGTGTAAATATATTAAATTTAATTGTAAGATTTAAACACTACGTCCTGTGATGTTTACAATTTGTAAGTTAATTTTATTCTAAATGGCACTAGAATTGCATCAACAAATACAACATAAATACAAGTATAATTAAACGCAATAATAAAAATAAATTTAGTTGACAAAATGCTAAATAATAAAAATATTTTATGAAACCAATTTCACTCCAGTAACCAGTAACTTCACTCCTGAGATAAATGTCTGCATTATGTAGCTGTCAGAACATAGATTATAAATCGCCTAATAGGCACTTACAGCATTTCCCTCATAATAAGGTAAAAAATCTAGTTACAATCGAAACCTCATTGCTAACAGATGTTCAAATAAACCGTTATAATCTTTCTCTCTCGCTCCCGGATTAAACCGTGAGAATCAAGCTCCATGTTTATTTGCACGCCGAGTCACAATGCTTCTAATTCCAATCAATTTCAACAAATCAAAAGCTAATCCTTTCAATCCAAACTAAAGCCCGGACTTCAAGAGCCCACCGTCAGCATGTTCTATCGATTTAATCTTGATACAGATTGAGAAACTTGTATCGCGGCAGCTGATCGAGCACCGAAAGGCGGCTCGAATCATGGGAACGGCTACAGTTGATACGTGCGTTACTGGTGTGAGCACATTCATCACGGCCTGTCGCAAAAATCGCAGGTGAGATCCACGCTCGACTGCTGCACGAAGACAGTGACGGAAATCTAATGCGCGCTGAATGATCGCACGTACTACTTTAACCAAAGCCGTTTTAGCTTCAACATTTCTTGAGAACGAGAAACCAAGGGGATTCCCCCGCCGTCCCTCACTATTGAAAACCAGTAAACCCAACACAATACGACGCAGCCAATGTCAACAAACAAAAACAAAAGGCTGCAGACTCTATCAACACCCCCCCCCCCACCACCACCACTCCCAGCATCAATAATACATTGCAGACTGGGAAAGGGGGTGGAAAGAAGCCACTGCAATGCCAATGGGCCATGGTACCGCACTGTTATCAAGCTTTCCCAAGCAAACCCCTACTTAAATTCCCCTCTAATTCCCCTGCACACAGCCCGCTTTCCAGATGGGCCCTGAGCCTCATGGCCTGCCAGCAACAGCTTGCGCAGTGTTTGTTGAAAACAAAGATGACGGATTAAATATCATGTGCTGCGCAGGGGGATGGAAGGGGAAAAGGAGATAATTCTGTGTTTCCCAAGCAAATAAGGTGAGAGCTGAGAGGATACAGACCTCTCTACAGCACAAAAATATTGAGCGGGACAATGGTGGGATCCTCTCAGACAACGTCCTGTACTCCAGAGAGGTGTCTTTCTATCTCTCTCGCCGTTGTCTGTTGCGGATCTGTCCTCTGTGACATCCCCAGCGTGCCCGACTGCTGCACTCGGTTTAATTATGGAGTTTAATCTAATGACATCGCACTGACTCAAATCATGCCCTCATGTTTCACTTTATGGGCTTTCCTATACAAACGCTTTTATTTTTAGCAAACCGTGCCAGGCACGGTGGGAGAAAGCTACTGATGTGTTCAAATGAAGTGTTACCACTCCTCTATCTTTATTTCCAATATCTCTCTACTCTCTCTGTGGAATTACAAGTGGTAAAAAAAAGGAAGATCCATTGCTAAGTCACAAACTAAGGCAGGTCGACGTAAGAAGCTAACAATTATGTTTCAAGCGAGCAAAACAGTCCTCTGTCTGTATGCATTCTTCAACACTCTGGGGTGAACCGGTCATCCTGGTGCCACGACCATCTCACCAGCTGTGCATAAACAGAGTCAAGTCTCAGGCCGGACCCCTGAGGGGGGGAAGAACGCATTTGCCTCGGATATTCCCAGTTGAGCTGACGGATATTTACAGTACAATCCTCTCTCGCCAGGACGACGGTCCCGAATCATATAGCCATAAACAGATCAGTGACTCATGCTGTTCTGATAACTGAATACATGAATTCACATTACACAAAGACACAGTCATTCCATTGACCGCTTTGAACAGACCCCACATATCCCATTAATCCAAAAAGAAAGTCTGGTATCAAGGCCTGGCACACTGGAAGCCATCACGCTTATGCATCTTATCTTGAAAAGAAAGCGAATCGTGCAAAATGTGAATTTAAGACGTTCATGACGAATCCTGAGCTTGTGTAGTTGGAAGTGAATGAAGTGCCATTGTGCAACACATCACAACATTGAGCTGCTTGTGTTGGGGTTTGATTAGCACCACAAAAAGAAAGCTGCTGGACCCTAGAAAGGCTTTCGGAGGTTAACGTAAGCTAGTCATGAAAGACTGCTTAATTGGTCTTACTGCACCTAAAGCGTCTTCTCCTGCAACCCTTGAAGCGGAGACCGCAAAGCTGGACTGCTTAGCTCAGCTTCTAGTGCGCGATAACTTTCGGTGTCATGAAAGCACACTGTGGAATCAAAGCTATCTCTCCACGGACAAAAAACAAACAGGCAGCCAGCTGAATTATGGTTGTGGGGCCTGGCCACGTGGACTCATTGTCTTGCTTTCCTACCTGCGGCCTGAGGAGACAAACCTAGAGGCCTATCATTTCATCCCCCAAGCAGAAACTTGAACTATTAAACTCTGTTACTTCTCCAAACGGCCTTCTGCTGAATCACTGTGGAAATGTCAGGAGTTGGAAAGGTGGGGGCGTAGAACCGAGCACTTGTCTTCATGTGTTTTGCGGTAGCACCGAGAAGCACAGCGGTCCTCGTGCAGAAGGCCTGCGAAAATATACTGGCCTGACCGAAACACTCCCCTCTCATTTCCCTTTCATTTCCAAAACCTCAAGCATCGCCAGTCTTTGTGCAACGCTCGTAAAGAGAAGCCAGAGGAACAAATGTATCTGCTCCCAGTTTCTGGGGTATAAATATTACTGTGGCATTCGCCCCGGGACAACCACAGCTGTGGGATTGGGAAAAAAGCGAGCGCAAAATTTCAATGCAACAGAAGACAAACACGTCTAGCTAAGCTGAGCGATGCTCTCGGCTTTCTGATTGATGAAACATACATGCATGCACGAACAAGACCTTGAGCACTCGGAGGCCTACGCATCCAGATATGTCATCCAAAAATGAGTTTTATAGAGTATGAACATCTCAATTTTTTGGAGAAAAGTTGAGGATTTTCTGAATGTGAAGTTTAAGGAGTCTGAAACACTGTGGTCCTGTCGCATCATTGTGGGATATGACAGCGCGCCAGCAATGAAGGGCTTCGCATATGGTTCAAATCACGAGAATGCTCAAACCTCTTCTACATTCCATACTTATCACAGCCAAACCAGCATTTGGTACTAAACGGACCGAACAGTGCTGTGTTTTGCTCTTTTTAGTCTTTTCACATGTTTCACACCCAAGATAAGTTTAAATATAGAAGGCAGGGCTCAACAATGAGGATTCTTTGCAGTTTTATATCTTGCAAACTTTAGAGTTTGGATGCAGTTATTCTTGTGAATTCTAGTGAAATGTGTAATATAGATCTGGTCAAAATTAGGACTTGATAGCATAAATAAAAATGGGCTGACAATTATCCAGTAGCCAGTCAATAAAATTTTGTACACAAAAAAAAAAGAAATAAAAAAGATATAATATCTATCTTCTTTTTCATGTAAAGCAATTTTTCAGAAATAGTGAAAAAAAAGTACACTTTATAGAAAGAAAAAAAAATGAAGGAAAGAAAGAAAGAAAGAAAGAAAGAAAGAAAGAAAGAAAGAAAGACCGGGAAAAAAATATAAATATAATATTTATATAATATTTTTAAATGATTCAACAAATTTATTAAATAAATACTTTAAAAAGAAAATGTTAAAAACAAATAAATTAAACAAACAAAAAAAGACAACACAAAAAGGCAGGCAAAATAATAATAATAATAATAATAGTAATAATTTATTTTTTTTATAAAATAAAAACTTAAAAAAACACAAAATAAAACCAAAACATAACATAAAAAAGAACAAAACATACAACAAAGCACCAAAAACAAAACAAAAAGCAAAAAAACACAACAAAACAAAAACAACTAGAACTGTTGGAGACAATAAGAAAAAGTTGACAGGACAAGAAATATGAACCACTGGCTAAACTGGGAGAAAAAAAAAATCTTTACTGTTGAGCACTAAAAGGTAAAAATGAAAATAAAAAACAAGCGAGGAAAGTACTATAAAACAGTGACTGTCTAGTTATATTAGAGTAAAGATAAAGCATTCTACATTAAGTGTGACATACAAAATTATGCCAAGATGTTTATTAAGTACACATTATGTGACATCTTGTAGATGAGATATATGCATTTCCTAATGAAGAACACCAGGCTGTTTTTGATGGGCTGCTTTAATTGCGGAGCAGAAAAGGGTTGTTAAAATTGCAGATTGCTTTTATCTTGACGAGAGACGCTTAGGATTAGGTCTCTTCAGTCGGCCTGCATTGTTTTGGAAAAGTGGTGGAGGGGTGCAACAAGTTATGCAAATGAGATGTTAATTAGGCAAATGGTGAATTAGAATATACCAGTGCAAACCAGCCTATTGGAATGGGAGTGTGGGAATGGGGAGGCCGGGTGAGCCAGCTGTACCCCTCCCTCTTCAAACTCCCACCCCGACATTTCACTTGTACCCTGTGCCTCCCTGCAGGGCACTGACATATTGTGGCTTTTGCCTGAGCGATAGCCTGATGCATAATGTCACCTCGGCCTGACCGATGCTGGAGGGAGAAAAAGGTGTGCACAGAAAAAAGACACTTCTCTTCGCTTGACACTAAATCTTCGCCAAAGCTTTAGTGTGCAACCCTCGCTGGGCCAGCCCTATAGAAACGGCCACTCATGAGGTTATAATGGAACATAAATGAATGAATGGCGATTCACATGCTAATGCGAAAAGAGGAGGAAAAGGAAAGTTTTGTTGTTTTTCTCTAATTTTTCAATGTTTCTTGGCCGCTCAACCAGCGCTTTGTTCATCGCAGCTTTCTAATTTAACACTTTCACAGGGATGCGTAAATGCAGCCTAAGTGCATAAAATAAAAAAAAACAACAAGGATGAGGATATGCATCATTACAATGCTAAAAGTAAAGAGCTCGTTATTGGTTAAGGCAAAAAGTTTTAAGTTATGCATAAATCAATCAAAACTAATGCTGCAACTAACAACAGTTCAAAGTATGAACAGCAACGTTACTAAAATCAAGTGCTTTTCTAGTAGTTCCAATAAAGTTATTGTCCATTTCAAAAACCTACAGATAGGATTTTAATTAATAATGGTTAATTAAAACACTAAATTCGACTGGAAATTACTATAGAGCATGTGCATGTCTGTCTGTATTTAATTTACATTTAAATTCATTAATACACTCAACTTGTCAAATTTAAACTAAATTAGGGCAATTAAAAATATTATAATTTTTTTTATTAATTTAAATAAATGAGTTTAGTTTTAGTACTTGCGGGCCCAAGCCAAAACAATGCAAAAAAGTATTAAATATTAAATATCAAGGCATTAATTAAGATAAATATTTGTAGGTCTGATTTTTTAGCATTTATCTCTGACAGCTGCAACTGATAGAAAATATGTTTACTGGCTATCAAAAGCCAAATAATTCTGGCTGTGTCTAGAATTAGAAGAGGGTGATATTTCAGGCTTTAGCCGAACACCACTGTAACAATTCAGTTTCAAGCCCATGTTCCTTTAATGCAGTCAGCTCAGCTTCTGAGCAAAGCAAACACTCCTGTTGACATGAAAGTGTGTAAAAGCATATGACATATCGACAGCCCTGCCTCCATGCCTGGCGTAGTATCCGGCACCGCATCCAACCAAGTCAAGTCTGGGACTCCATCCAAACTCTGACCAACCAAATTACAGACTTCATTTCGACGCTTGCTCCCTTACTGGTCACAGGGTTTTTTCATTTAAGCCCTTTCCATGACCTCCTCCTGGCTAATCCAGTACAGAAAAGTTAAAAGGTCCGTTTTCAGCCTGCAAAACCGAAATAACCATTTTTTAAAAGCTGGTATTATGCTCGATTAAACCTTTAGTGACGTTTAACGTCAAACACAAACAATGCCGTACTCCGCTGAGCACACAAATACAAGCAAAGATGTTTCCGACCTCGGCATGGTTTAGAGGACAAAGCCTTGCGTGGCGTCTGTTTCTGAATTAAAGTGTTTGGAAGACATTAGCTTATGCGCCCCTCTCCGCTGCCTCTCTTCAATCTCTCCATCCTTGAAAGCATGTGGTGACCCAGGGATGTGTAAAATGGGGTCCAAATGAATTGCTTGGGCACTTGAGCTCCTCTTCCCATTACGGTGCGCTGCCCTACCTGTGTTGAGTCAGCAGCGCGCTCACTCTATCCATCTAATGGACAGCGTTGGAATTTAATTAGCAGGAAGCCGCAGAGCGACGGCCTGAAGAATCCCCAGGGCAGAGGAAACGGAGAAGCGGTGTGTGTCCCTGTGTGTGTGTGTGTCTCGGCCACTGACATACAGATGATCTGACAACAGGACGCTCTCAGGCTCACGATCTGCGCTCCAACTGTGGTGGACAATGTATTATTCACCGATAACTGTATTATATCAAAAATGGAATTACAGCTGAACATTCTAGAAGAGGATTTGTTGCTTATGGCATAATTTTGAGTATTTTTAGCATGTTACTCGGTGAAGATTATTTCAGTCACTGTATTATCCACAAATAATTGTGAAAAAAAAATCATTATTATTAACAATATCAAAAGAGGAGATACAGCTGATCAGTCTAGCCAATAAATTCTTCCTTGGGCCCCTATTTTGCATGTTTTTAGCATGTTAGCATGATGTTGTGTGAAGATTATTTCACAATCTACACGCTTCGCAACTGTGGCGTTTGATGTATTTATTAGACACAGATCAGTTCAAAACAAATATTATTATTAACAATATCAAAAGTGAAATTACAGCTCGTTTTAGGTGCTGATTTGTTTCTTATGGCATGATTTGACATGTTTTTAACATGTTAGCATGTCGTCGTGTGACAAGAAGTTTACAATCTACACAATGTGTTATTCACAGATAATTGTGAAAAGAAAAACAGGCGCAAAAACTATGATGGAGACACTTTTAATTAAAAAATTCATAGATCATCAAAAACTTCATTGGACTGAATAATTCGCTCAGATTCTTTAAACTTTACTATAATACGTCATTTGTGTTTCATCATATAACTCGATTGTCTATAATGACTGAAAGGGTATTTTATAATATCAGGTTTATGTTTCATGACTAAGGCTGAGCAATTTTATCAATGACCTCGAATTTAATGTTTTTCCACGATTTTGAATAAAAATTTTACTAAACATTAAAGTATTTTCCTTGTATTATTTCTGAACATATAATATTGTATAAGACAAGTTTGTAGAAGATCTAGTTGGTAAAAAGCCTAATTGCTCATTTTTGCCTGTGTGGTCACCACAAGAGCAATCGGGCTGGTTACAGTACACAGTTCCTCAATCTGACTGTTGTCTTATCTCTGAGCTCCTGACTTTGAACCATACATTGGCTCCTCCCAACCCAACTGTGGGGCAGAGCATGGCCTGCAGCAAATGTGAGTGGGAGGCCCATGTCTGGCATCTCCCACAGGAAGTGCTCCATACCTGGACCAGTTCTTGGAATATTGACTTTTATCTGCTGAAATGTGTATTTAACAAGTGTGGCAGACAGTGATAGCCTTTACCACGGATAATGCAATCCCAGCGTTGATGATTGACTAATACTAAAGTTGCAGCAAATCTACAGTAAATATATGAAAAAGTGTGCCAAAGAAAAATCTAAATGAGTGGAGAAATAAAAATATCGTACTTTTTTGGTATAAAAACACATGCACATTAACAACGATTTAATAACCTTTACCAAATATATTCTTTGATGGTCAAAAAAGTCATTGCCGCTCCAATAATTGTCTATTATTGACATGATTTAATTGTCTTGAACACAGAATGGAATACTACGAAATACTACTTAACGAACAGTTTTTGCGAATTATTTGCATACCCGGCTTGTGCTCGCATTCCAACTGAATTCCGAATAATTTATATTTGTGTAAAATCACTAACGCATTGATTAAGACCACGGCCAACAGGTGGCACTGAGATTTAAGCCCTACACTTACCAACAGTTCACCAGGTCTGTGCCTTCAACTACCGCCCATTAATATAACTATGAACTAGGGCTGCACGATGTGTCGTTTAAACATCGATATCGCGATGTACGAATCCACACAGGATGTGCGATGTAGGCTGTCGTAGTTGATCCGTTATTCATTAACTGTGTGGGCCAGCTACTCCCCGGCCCTTGACGAATGTGATTCGCGGATTAATTGCACAGCTTAACCATCATAGAGTGAAAGTTTATCATTTGCATGTGTTTTTAAGTCCTGTCAGTTTAACAGGGCGGAGAGAGAGAGCGGGAGAGAGAGCGTGCGCGAGAGAGAGAGAGAGTGCGAGAGAGCGTGGGCGTGAGAGAGAGAGGGAGAGCATGCACGAGAGTGAGAGAGATAGAGAGAGATAGAGCCCGAAAGCGAGAGAGAGAGAGAGAGAGAGAAAGCTCACCGTTTTCAAACAACACGAGCGCTATCTTGCTCTCTCTCCCTCGCGCATATTAATCAATTGACACGATGGTGTCGATGTTTAAATCATTTAAAATGAGAATGTAAGTGTGCTCAACCCATTTTTGTTTGTAAGAAAAAAAATAGGTTTGATTTCATATCGCAATATATATCGCAGAAAAATCAAATTTCGCAATGTCCTTTTTTCCCAATACCGTGCAACCCTACTATGAACTTCGACTAACACTGACAAGAGAATCTCTAAACAATATTCTGGATTTCACAACACAGTGCCACATTCTACCACATCGCTGCCAGCTGTTTCCCAACTGTGAAGTAACACAAACCCCAGGAGCGGGAGGTTTCCCAGCGCCGACGCACCAGACCGGAGCTCATCACGGGGAACGTATAACAAAAGTGAAGAGGGAGGAGTGTGGAACGCAACTTGCGGTTAGGGGGTCTCATTCAAACACGCATGCGACAAGAGGGACGGTCCCATTCTTTTTCAAATCGAACCAATTAGCTTGGTCACACAGCTCCCTGTTCCCAGATGGTTCACGGCTAATCAAGTGGTGCTTTTGTTTTGTCTGTGAAAACAGTTTTGGATGTGTGGGTGAATATGCGCTTCGTGATCAATTTAACGAGTCGCGGCTATCCCTTGGTGGTGCGAAAACAAAAACTTCTGTGTTAGTGTAATTCAGACGCATGACTAATGGATCGATGCCCCTAAAACTCTTTCTTAATGAGTGATACTCACTCATACGGCGAGTCCTGGAGCGACTAGATGGAAGGGAATGATTTAGAGATCCTGCTGTAATCACTGCTAATTAAACAGTATCTTTAGTATTTCACCGAATAAATGAAGACAAATGATTTCAGGTACATTATTTAAATCACCAAACACATGGTGGGGTGAAAAAATATCCCTTCCCATGTTGGCCTGGGAGTGGAAGGACTGCAGCCTAATGAAAGGAACAGGTTGGAGGTTAAAATTTGTGACATTCTTTCATTACGGCACTGGAATTTCCTCCAAACATGATCATTTAAAAACCCCTAAAAGGATGATGTTTACATTCTATCCAAATCCAAAGCAGGCTAATTTTGGGAGTGTGTTCGGAATTTTTTTCCCCCCGAAGGGGCGCCGCAGAAATAAGGAACAGAATCGTGCCAGAACTTGGGGTCTGGCTAGGAGTGTGCCATAGCTTTATTATATTTATTTGCTTATTTATTTATATTTCTGCAAAACAGACAGATGGAGGGACCGAGGGAAGTTCTGGGGATAAATAGTTCAATAATTTAAAGTCAATTCCATACTTAGCCCAACACCCTCCCCCTGCATTCAATAATTAAAAACAACATCTGACAATATGAAGGCAAAAAACACAACAAATTCCAAACATAATCTTGCTTAGAGAGCATAAGCCTTGCTGGCAAATGTGTTATAATACTCAGAAAAATACTTGAAAGAAGAGAGAGATCTTGAAAAACTTTAAAAAGTTCTCAAAAGTATATTTTTACAAATGTAATCTGTATTTCTGTACTGATTCAACTGATAAATGCCATCTAGTACCTCTATATCTAAATAATATCATAACAAATAAATAAATATAGTATACTAGTGTGCAGGACACAATAGTACTACAATGATAAATAATAATATTAAATTTGAAAACTTGAAAACATTTCTATTCAACCTTTAGTCATACATGCTATAAATAATTTTACCAAATACTTGGAATTTAATGTTTTGCCACGATTTTGAAAAGAGATATTACTAAATGTTAAAGTATTTTCCTTGTATTATTTCTGAACTTATAATATGTATAAGAACTTTAAAAAATGCTCAACTTTTAGCCATGCATGCTATAAATTAATAAATAAATACATTATTTGTTTTAAAATACTGCTGCTGTAACAAATACCACTATTAATAATTATAACAGACATAATCTAAAGAAATTTCGAATAATGATAATAATAATAATAATTATTATTATTATTTATTTATTTATTTATTTATTTATTTATTTATTTAATATTATTATTATTAATAATAAAAGTAATTATTATCTTCATCCTCAGAATATATTTTTCAAATATTCGTAATGCATATTATGCATTTATTTTTGGGGTTAAGGTGACTGTGAAAAGGCAGAAAAAAAAGTTATGCATTGTTTTTACTGTTGGAATTGTATTATTAGAAGTTGCTGCACAAAAAAAGCAGAAATGAATTCATTAAAAAACGCTTAAAAATGAAGCACTTAAAAATAATCAGTGTCGGTCGATCTTTACCTTATTCCATTTGAAATGTCTTTTCTGGACATTATAGGCTTAATTAATTTCCAGAAGCAAAAACTCGGACTACTAATAATCCCTAAATGTGTAAAACAGCTCACTTGTCAAGTGATGATACCTCACAACTGTATTAAAAATAAGTCGAGCCCATTTCTAAACCTACCATAATAAAACTAAAAGTCCAATTTAACATACTTCAGTTCACCCCGAAAATACAATAACATTCAGAAATACCGCAAATATTGTACTAAAAACCAGACTTGACACCTAAAGTTAATCAAATACTCCGGTATAATCTTCAAATCCACTTTAACTCTGCTAATATCCCTAATACAAATATAATGTAATGAAATTCCATGAAAACAGGGATTTTGCACGACTAGCACATGTCAGTCGCAGACCAAATCTCTGCATTGCTCAGCAGCAGATGGGCATAACGGGTATTGGGACAAACAAGCAATTGCGGCAACATATGCCCTTTAACACAGACACACATAAAATCCAAGAAACACGCACACAACAATGACATGAGAGGATCCTGTACGGCAACACACCCCGAGCCTTTCTTCTATATTTTACCAGCCATACGGTAGTTTATTTTCCACTTCTTTTACCATCTGTAGCAACTTTCTCCCCACAGACACTCACAGCTGTCTTGTTTCATGTCTGTGCTCTCCTTTATATTCCGGCGCACAATGCCACCCCGTGCCTCAATCACCGGGCCTGCATTCTTCTCTTGGCAGTGGGAGGTGGGTCTTTCATGATAACAGTTGAATTTGTGTTTATGAAACGGTTTACGAACATAAAGCGTGCTGGTTTGTGAGATCCAGACGTGTATTGCTCAACACTGCAAACACAGTGATCAATAGGCAGTGATGTACCGATCGGACACTATAATGCAGATCGATCTCCACGTGATGAGGAAGAGATCCAGTTTGAGCTGAGATTTAGCAATGAAGCAGACTCAGTCCATCAGTTTAAACCCCATTTAAGATTCATTTTACGACATTTGAAGCTGAATGGACATTTCTGGCTTCTACCTCTAACCTTTCTTTTACCTTTGTTAAAATGCTGTTTAAAATGCTTATTACACAGAAGATCTTAACTCAAATGTGTTGCATGGAGCCTAGTTGACAAATTGAGGGTGTTGTTCTTGAGTAATAATAATAAAAAAAAAAATTAAAACAACATATTTCCCTGTGAAGTCCTCATCAATACAATCAAAGTTTCTCCCGGTAAAGGCCTCGCAATGCCTCGTTTGCTGCAGGCTGGGGCTTAAGACAATGGCACTCTTGTTGAATGGCATGCGAGCACAAAGGCTCCATTCTCAGAAGTTAGCCAAAGTTGCTGCTCTGTAATGAACGAGATGTCTGCTCTCGGGAAGTCTAAAACAGTCTGATCCGTTCGCAGACACTGCGTACGCTTCCCCAACGCCAGCAATGAGCTCACAAAAAAAAAAAAAGGGAAACAGTAAACAGTTAAACATAACCTTTGTTTTGTTTGTCTATACTGCTAACATTCATGCGCCAACAAACATCGCAAGCTAAACGGTGTGGAGGGATTGCGTCATCTCTT
Organism: Carassius auratus; assembly: GCF_003368295.1. Taxonomy (NCBI): domain Eukaryota; kingdom Metazoa; phylum Chordata; class Actinopteri; order Cypriniformes; family Cyprinidae; genus Carassius; species Carassius auratus. The sequence continues at coordinate 4,949,943 of NC_039289.1, forward strand.
TCAAAATTTCGCAATTGGCTTTTCTCCAAAAATGAAAATTCTGTCATCATTTACTCCGTCATGTACCAAAACTACATGAGTTTCTTTCTTCTGAAGATATTTTGAAGAATGTTGGTAACCACAGTTGACGGTAGCCACTGACTTGTATAGTATGGAAAAGATATGGTATTACTATGGTAGTAAATGGCTACCGTTAACTGTTTGGTTACCCACATTCAATATATCTTCTTTTATGGTCAACAGATGAAAAAAAAAAAACTCATACAGGTTTGGAACCACTTGAGGATTACGACATTTTCAGCAAATTTTCAATTTTGTGTGAACTATTCCCTAAATCTCTTCGACGGCAGACTTCTTGCGACGAGGCATTTACGCAAACGCTCAAACTGCAAGCCATGAGTTCAAACAACAAAGTCTGTTTAACCCTTCAATGCCTTTGTTCTGTTTCTCTTTACTGCTAACAGTCATGCATAAGGACTAATTCTATCAAATAAAGAAAGAAAGAAGCACAACAGTAGAAGAACACTTTTTGTTACTATTAGTACTAAAATCTTTTTTGTCGTTCAAAGTTTTACACATCCTCCATGACTTGTGTGTTCATTTAATAAATATTTGCGCTAACTTAACAACATAAACTGCAATTAACATATTTGAATCCCAAAGTATGCGTGTATTCCATACGGGTCTATAACACATTCTCGCACTGCAAAGTCATCTGTAGCAACTCCAACACAAGAAGCATTAAATAAATGTGGGAATAAAGGAGGATAAAAATAAAAATAGCCGAGCTCTCATCATGGGGCCCGTTTCTCTCTCAGTGGCCGTGTGCTGGGACGACTGAGGAGTTAATACAAAACTAATTAGCAAAAACTGACTGGTGCCAACCCCCCTCACTCCTTTTCCTGCCTCACTACGCAGGGTGAAAGCGGTAAGCACAGGTGTACCGCTCACGCCGGCACTATATTACTGCCCACTGCCTCGCCGTTCTCAACTCTTCACTGCACTCCCCAGGCCACTGTTATGTCAGAGAGGAAATGGAGTGTGATGAGCAGCATTTTAAACAAATTTTGCATGTTTTGCACGTCAGAAAAGAAAGAAACACAATAGTTTTTGAACCACAACAATGAAAGCGATGCACGGTTGAGACCCTTTGTTGGGCGCCCACTAACGTGGTCCAAATCTGCGAGGAAAGATCGGCACTGACAATGCACATTAAACGGATTACACAAATTTGCCCCGAAATCAGGTTTCGGAGAAATTCACCCACTGAAGGCAAGTGGCTGCGCAACAAAACATCTTACAGAGTTTCCCCCGTCCCAGAACCATCTGCTTCGTTTAATCCAATCACATTGCAGCAGGAGAAAAATGGTTCAAAAGGAGGTCAAATGCAATGATATTAAAACTGACTGTGCTGTATCCCATCATTGGATCCGAGCTGGTTCTTCAGCACTGGGTCCATGCCAAAGAGGCGTTTGCACAATCCGGGCAGAAAAGATAACTTGTTGCATGATGTATTTTTATGAATGGCCGACAACCTCGTTTTTAATGAATGGTACTGTGTGAAAGAGCACAGTGGCATGGTCATTGTTGCAGTAACAGGGCTGGTCGGTGGGATTTAGCCAGCAGAAAGCAGGGGAGGATGGGTGCGAGGGGGTAGGGAGATCCCAGCCCACAATGTGTACTGCAGTAACCACAACAAAGGCTGTGGTTTATCCCACAATCGCCTTAAATAGATCCAAATTATTGTTATTCCTCAGCCTGTGGAAAGGAAGAGGAATATAAAACGGCTGTAACACAAGATGTGCCAATAGCCAGCCTGAAGATATCAGCAGATTCGGTTACTGGCGCAAAAAAAAAAAAAAAAGTTATATGAATCGACGGCTTCCTGTAGCCTTTGACAGGCTTTTGCAAAAACGTTCCTAGAACTTAATACGAATTTACAAAAACTTATGACAGTGCGTCTCGAGCATGCGTCATCAAAGCTAACTAGTTCTGAAAGACACGCTGTACTGTCAATCTGTTTAAGAGCTCACATGGAAGTGGGTCAGACGTCTTTACAAACATTATACACGCAAACCGTTTGTTCAACGCGGCTCCGGGTCAATTAAGGTAAGTCCAGTATAAATATCCATCAGCCTGGCTGGAAATGTACACACAGGCCTGGTTGAGCGTTTGTTATCTATCTGCACCAGTGGTATCCTTCAATTGTGTAGTAAGACTGAAAACACTGCAATAAGACACAACTACAGTTCACAGCAAGTGAAATTGCATGAAGTTGACATATATAATAATAGGAACTCTGAGTTTTTCAGCAAAATAAGTACTTATTAATGCATCTTTTTAATTCTTTATGACAACACAATATCCTTTTCCCCCTAAAAATAAATAATTTAGACTTTAACCTGAATTTGAATGGGAACTGAATGTTAATCTTACATCAAGATGATTTTAAAAATTAAAGAAATGATTTTAAAAATTAAATAAAATGAATAACTAAAAATATATATATTTAAAAATATTTTAAAGGTACTTATATGTTAAAATACCCCAAAGTAAATGTAATAATTAAATTAAATTTGCAAGGGAAAGATTTTGAGCTGATCACTTAAATAAATAAATAAATAAATAACATTTAGTCTTAAATACAAATAAAACAAAAAAACAAGCTGCCTGATTTTCATGTTCTTAAAAGGAAACAGTCACTGGTGTAATGTTAGTCTGGGTCTCCACGGCTATTAACCCCTTTCGACTGGTTTACATGGTACACCACTCTGTGGCCCAAACAAAACCACCTGTTTTAACAGGAGGTCATGGGGGCAACCCAAAACCAAAGCTTGCTCTCCGCTTGACTGGCTGCTAATGGGAGTGGATGTTTATCTAGAAGGTCAAATGCCTTGAAGATGGGTCACGACCCTAACATCTTAAGCCGTGACCTCTCCCACGAGTGGAGTGCTCCTGTCGTAAATTAGCCACGGATACACATCCTCAGGCATCAGTGAACACCACATTTGTGTCTTTTTCTTGTTCTCATGTTGTCAAAGAGATTTATGGAATCTGACTTAAATTAGAAACTTTAACACAGTTATTTACTGTGACTACTGAGATTAGAAAAATGTTTTTTTTTAAATACATGTTCTAAAAAAATCAATTTCAAAAATACGGGAATATATTGAATAAAAAATGGAATGCTGAAAAAATACTTAAACTTAAACATGTTATATGAAAAACTCTCAGCAGTCTAAAAAGTCTGATAAATATTGCAATATGGAAAGAACTGAGATATACAAAATTAACAAAATTATTTATTAAAATGTAAGTACATAGTAGTTAAGGCTATTTAATATAAAGTGGGTCCTTTATATTTTTTTCTGAAAAACTAAGCTCACATAACTAAAACACAAATTAACCTTGCAAATGATAAGAATACAAAAATATTTAAAAACTGTGAAACATTAGTGAAAATATTAAAGAAATATTTAAAGAACTGAGAAATACAAACTTAACATTTAAAAATGTTAAAAGGACAGACCTAAATTTATAAATATTGAACATGCAAACAGTGGTAGAGCATTGCGTTAGCAGCGCAAAAGGTTGTGGGTTCTATTCCCAGGGAACAAATGTTAGTAAAAATGTTAGCCTGAATGCACTGTAAGTTGCTTTGGATAAAGGCATCTGCTAAATGCATAAATGTAAATGTAAATATATTGAAAGAATTGGGAAACACAAACAAGCTCACATATTATAAGAAAAATATTGGAAAAAAAGCTAATTACACCAGTAACACAAACTTAAAAAGGCAAACTCGTAACTTATTTCAATTGTTCCTCTAGTGTATTTTTGTTTACAGTTTACTTAGACTGAACTGAATCCTCTCTTTCAGAAAGTTCCCCTAATATCGATAGGTAGCTGTGTTATTGTCTAGATGAAGTGGGTGTGTTTGGCCTGCACCCCTTTGCCCTGGCAAGACTGTAGGATAAATTTAATTACTGACTTTAGCTCCTCTCAGAAGCCCCACTTTCGCCATCTGTGTATGAGGTCAGGCTCTCTTCAGATGGCTTTTAATCAAGGGGTCTCCAGCAATGCTCCACTGCTTTAAATAAGACCGAGGAGGAAACCTGATCGGCCCGCATGCAGGTCAGAGATGAGGAGAGAGAGACTCCCGCGTCTTTCTTCCTCTTGTTCTCTCGCGGACGTCTCTTATTCACCGTCGAATCAAAAAGAAACGGTAACTTCGCCGATTAGGTTGTTAGCAGGACGCTCCCCACTGAATAGGCTTTCAGAACATCAAAACTAAGGATTTCGGCCGGCCGCGGGGGAACCGTGTTTCAGTGATGGTGTTGTGCTTATCCACACAAAAAGCTCAAAGGCTCCGGGCCTTTGTGTTCCCACCAAGCCAAAGTAATTCACACGCTCCCGTTTTGCAACCTGCCGTCTGCCAGATACCCCGTTTTTCCGATGCGGCGCTAAAGCTCACGTTTTACAGCTTTATCTCCACCGTCTTCAGGTTACACTGCGTTTCCACTCTTTTATCGGTCCCTCATCAAAGCGCGCGTCCGTACGGAACGCAGGAAACGGCAGATATGCGCGCTGCCAACTCGCTCAGTGCCACAATTTGTGCGAGAGGAAATGAATTTAATTAAGGTGCTAAGGTTTGCCTGGCGAAACAAAGTGCGCTTCTTGACTTCCAAATGAGAGCTTGTGGGTTTTTTTACGCTGTCAGTGCAAGATGGATCCCCTACCGCCTTCTGCCAATTAACAGTTGCTTCGTTAGACATTTGCACCGGACTTTTCCATGTTAGCTTCTTGCAGTTAGCAATCAGCTTCAAACAAATCACATTATATGTTTGATTTAAACAGAAAATACTCTCTCATTTACATATACATTTTTTTTTTGGGTTCGAGTTGAATACAACGCACTTATCCTAAACTTCCCAGCTTCCTTATTGACTGCTGATGGATTGTAAACAGTAAAATCCTAAAAGAATTGAAGTGCAATCTATTATGATAATTTGCATACGTTCAACAAATTCAGAGAATTCAAAACGGGACTTACCTGCATGGACAAAGTAGGCCAGGTACAGGTCGAGCTCCTTTACGGAAACTCCTATGTGATGCGGCTGCACGCACAGCCCTGGATTCGAACACTGCGGAGACTTAACCAGCCTTTCGCCGTCAGTACTTTCAAGCGGAATACCTTTGAATAAAATCACCATGACCAGGTCCAAGCGCCACACTTTGTCCGCCTGACGCAGGCAGTCGATTCTCCTGATCTTGCCCTTCTGGTCGGGGTTGGAGAGCACACAGCAAGGGGGCTTCTTCCCGGTGACAGTGAGCACAAAATCCTCCCGGAACTCCGGCCGGATGTCCTTGCGGAGTTTGGCCAGCAGCCGCGATGCCCATTTCTGCTTGACCTCCGGCTTCTCGCTGAGCAGTTCGTCCTTCACGGCTCGCTCCTCTTCCTTAGACATACGCTTCTCGTGCTTCTTGAAGTATTTTCTCTTGCGGGCCTGCAAGTTGAACCAAGTGTAGGCAAACGCTTTCACATGGGGCAGCAGTGCTTCAATGAAAGGATGGAATTCATCCTGCGAAGAAGGACAAGGGAGCAGAAATTAGACTGTATGGCTAGATTTCACGTTTTAGAAACATCCTTAAAAATATCTTTTAAAAATATAAACAAAGTTAAAAAGAAATTAAATAATAATAATAATGATTTTTCAAAAAAGCACAAGCTAAAGCTCAAAAATAACAGCAGACTCCATGAAAGCGAAACATGCTCGTCTAAATAAAATCCCATTTGATTATTGTGAAAAACGGCCCTCAACAGCAGGACTGTGTCTGTGAACCGAGCAGGGCAGTGTGTGTGTGTGTGTGTGTGAAGCTCGTCTAGGACATATCTTGGCTCTCTGGCAAGAATGCTGGTCTGTAGGGGTCTGCCAGGGCCGAGAAAAAGCAGCAACCGACTAGGAAAATGAGAGTGGCTATTTTTATCTGTTCTCCATAAAAATGCACACAAGATTCCAAAAAACGGATCTACTTCATTCGCTATCGGTGAGGAGTGTGTTGTTTTCACACAGGAGTGTGTGCGGGGCAGATTGTGCCGGGTTTCGGGATCCCTTCACCTGCCGCTGGTGCACAACCTGGCAGAAAATCAATATTTAAAATACAATGCCAAAAAGATCCGTGAAATATCGGCTACCAAATTAAAACATATTTTTGTACATCAAAACTAATTTTGTTCAGTATATATATTTATGCAGGGATTTAAATGTTATTTTATCTACAACAGGAAATATATTTTAATATTTGCAGAATATTCTTGTGTAACCTGAAATGCAGTTATTTATGAAAGCGGCAAAATGTAAATAAAGGATTTTTTTAGTATACAAACTGGAAGCATTTTAATACCGTACATAACCTTGGCTATTAAAATATGAAATATCCTATACATTATTCTCTGTGTTTGTAGGAATGCATTTCCATTTCTTTAATGCCTTAAAAAAATGATACACACTAACAACTTGGCAAATAAATAACGTGCGGTTTCTAATATGCAATAATTTGGGATTTTACACAGAAAATAACTCAGGGTTTTTATTACATGGAGAGAATAATGGCAGCCTGCCAATCACTGGAATAACATTTCCACAAACAGCACTAGCCCTGCATCGTGTCCCAAAACCGACCGTGCGGGAGCATGAGAGAGCTGCCAGCGAGCGAGCAGAGTGCACTACGTGAGACACTGAGTGAAGATTTCATTTGAATGAGCTCAGATATGAACATAACGCGCTGGGCCTCGGACTAGTGCCTTTAGAAATTTAACAATTAATTCGGCGTAATTTAGCAACATTAATTCAATTCATTTCTCAGGCCAATTTCAAGCACTGCTGATAATGTTTGTCTGGTAATTAAAAATAATCCCAATATGCCGTCAAGCTAAATTATATAAATATTTATTACAGGAAAAAATATAGTTTAATAATTATAGAGGTTTATTAAGCTGTAGATTATAATAAATGTAGTGTTTGTGTAAGATTACTACGTGTCATATTAATTATAGCTGCAGACTTTATATGGATACATATTGTCATATTGTCTCTTTTGTTACACCACAGGAAATCGAGGATTTGCATAAGCATATATCATTATTATAGAGTACGCCACAATGTGTGTGTGTGTGTGTCTCCTGTGAGAACGTACAGTATATGTTTAATCATATTGTTTCCTTCCTGTCTTGTTCAAGAATCAAACACCCTTGCCTCCGAGGCATAAAAAACTGTATTGTTTCATCCAGCATTCAAACCAGTGAATGAATTCCCTTATCTCCCTTCACTGACTTTCCAAGTAACTTAATCCAAAATCTGCAAAATGTTGTTCCTCAGTTACTGATATCGTCTACTGTAGTTTTTATAAATGATGTACTTTTATTATTATTCCTTTCTTACTTTATATAAAGGATTAGTTGCAGACTTGTCTACACCTAGACTTCTTGTAAAATTGCTTGGGGGAGAAAAAATCAATATGGAAAATCTCCAGACGAGAATCAAGCTCTCTACTGTAAAAAAAAATCGAATGTTAACTTTTAGCTATGTTTTTAAATAAAACAACCGACGGCTAGAATTATTTTGTGGATGATACACAACAGAGCGTAATTTAACGTGCAGATTAGAATTAGGAGAGCGTCCAGAAAGCTTGTTTTCTTCTTTTGGTTTAATTCTAGCAATTCATGAAAACCGAATTCTACACGCTCGCAGCGGCAGAACAAACAGCTCTTCGCATTTCGGAGCGTGCCTGGGTGTCAGTATAGGGTCTGGTTAGCATGTCAGGTTTCTTCCAGACTCCTAAAATGTTTCGAGCTGAACCTCGCTGTCCTATAGGAAGGCCTCGGCATGGAACAATAGTGCCTCGTGGCCAAAAAGAGACAAGAGAGTTTTAACACATGCAAAACTATTACGCAAAACAGACCATGTGAATACACAGTTCACCTAATATGACATGAATACAAAGAAAGGCCGGTGTATATTTATGCATCAACTAAAATACGTAAAAGCGTTGAAAAGCTGTTATTTGGATTTTAAGGATTTTACCATAAAATTAAAGCAGTGTACAGATGTGATTTTTGGCACTCTTTGAGTCCTTAAAAACAACACACGCACACACACACACAGAGAGAGAGAGCAAATAGACCTCATACTGCCTTAACACACCAACAGAGAGGAAATCAATTGCTCGTCTCAATTAACATCAATGCAACTAAGATTTTTTGACATTTAATAATATTACTGTTAAATTGCTTATTTACAAGAAAGGAAATAGTGCTTTATTTAAAGTCTTTTGTTAGACTGTAATCTGCTTATCAGAGTGCATTATTGCTCAAAAATCTGAATGTTATTTATTTTTAATTTAAGAACTGTTTTTAGCAACAAATATTGGTACTCGTGAAATATATGAACTATATCTAAGTTCTTATGTGAGGCTTCAAGTTAGTGATATTGTTACATTTACTGTGACTGATCAATTATTTTTAAAAAGCTTCCCCACAGTTTTGCATTGATTTATTAGAAATAAACAGTTATAAAAGAACTTTTTGCTAACTTATCGGAGTCTCACATGATCAAATCGATGAAAAGACGACTTCGAAAGTTCGAGAACATTCTCAGCTCGTCTTTCCCCACACATTACACATAATTTGTCTTTTTTTTTTTTCATTTCACATGAATCCTTTTCAGTATCTCCAAACAGACTGTTAACTAACACGGTCAAAAGAATGTCCCTATATGCGACACAATACTGAGGCCTTCTCCTTTGTTTTAATGCGTTCAATAAGACGCACTTAACCAAATAGTTTAAAATCACATCAAGACTACAGTGTAACGCTACAGCTTTTCCAGAACTGTCACCTCACTTCACCTGCCACCATGATTCACACAATGAACGTTTTTAAACCTCCTTTAACCCTTTCAGTTGTGTCCAACTTTAGTTATTCTGTGCTAATTACAAAAGTGCAATAAGCAAAAATATAAAGTCAGTTATTAAGCATGACAGCACCAAATCTAGTTTTAACAGTAAAAAAAAAAAATTATATATATATATATATATATATATATATATATATTCAATTTGTCAACATTTAGAACTGCTGCTAAATATCAGAAATATAGAGCCAGTGAAGTTTGCAAAAGGCAAAATCAAAGAGTTTCTGCTGCCTTGAAGAAAAAGTCTCATGTAAACAGCAGACAAGCTTTTTTTATTGCCGGCAGCTGGTTCAGACTAAAGTTAACACAGAAAACCGCATAGCTGTATTGATATGCAATAACAAAACGCACATAAATCTGACTATTCTGATCTCGGAAATGTATTTAAAGGTGCACCCGTTTATGCGACGTTTTAAACTCAAAACAGCTTGGTGTCATAGCAGAAGCTTTTTAAGTCACGCAAAGAGTTGTTATGTATCTCTAGTGCTCCCAGAGTGCTGTGAAAACCCTACAAATGCAACGTCAAGAACTTTTTCATCTCCAAATAACCACAAAGCATCCTAATAAGAAGAGCTTACGCTGCTGAATCGTTAAAAAACTTTATTTTTAAGACCAAATGTGCATAACGTTGACTCTGCGAGCTCAGTGTAACGCTTTCTTTCACGCACAGCGCTCAGCTTTGCTAAATATCAATGTCCGTCCCCGTGCAGAAAGCCGCTAGAATCAAATTCAGCTGTACATAAATGTGCACAAGAAACATTTGTGTGTAAGGTGGGCGCCATCCGCCATGTGGTAGTTCAGTTGGCTCTGTCAGAGTAGAAATGCTTTAGTGCACACTAAGTTACTTGTCCTAAGCAAAGGTTAGTCCTTATCCGTGCTGTCCCGGCCAAAGACACCGCTAAAACGCAACAAACAGAGTTAATAATAGACGAAAATGTCACTTACCTGTGTTAGGCATAGCGGAGAATACATATCTGTCGGTTTTAACTCCTGAATTGGCGATGTATATGTCGTGTGTGTGTGTATGTGTGTGTGTGTGTGCATGTGTGTGTGTGTGCGTGTGTGTGTGTGTGTGAATGTATGGGGTGTGTATGTATATGTGTGTATGAAAAGAGAAAAAAAAAGAGACAGAGAAGAAGGGAGAGAGGGAAAATAAAGCCTTGCTTCTTGCTTTCACATTTCCAACTCTGCGAAGTGCGCGCGACGCTTCAGCGCTCCATAGAGCTGAACTTTAACCCCGCCTCGAGTTACACACATTTACTGTAGCCTACTGTACTGTTAAAGCCGTATATCCAAACTTTCGGCATTATCTTCAAGTGCAGCCTTAGACAAAAAAAAAAGTCCCGACGACGGATGGATGGAAGCGCACGGAGATTTCACAGAGCCTTGAGTGAAACTGTGGTGATGGAGCGCTGAGAGGAGCGATTATTTCATCTTGCGGTCGTTTGAATAGAAAAAGATGGATAGAAAAAGTCGTCCGGATGCGTTACAAAACTCGCGCTTGGTTCATTCTCCGCTCCGCGCCGCGCGCTGGCATCCGCCGTGAGGCATGTGGCGGTGCGAAGCAAAACTGAGGTGGATTTACGAGCAGCGAGGAGGGCTCGGCATGCTTAGGAAGATTGTAATATCCTTAAAAACCCCTGTTGCAAAAGCTGCCACTTGTGTCGCGGTTAGTTTCGACCTGAGAGAGGAGGGAGAGAGAGAGAGAGAGAGGCAGAGGGGGGAAAAAGTGAAGCAAGCGCACGATTCGAGTCCGCTGAGACGAGCTCCCGTTCACTTTTGCCGTTTAAACTCTTGGGCTCTTCCATCAGCACAGCGCCCTCAGTATCGGCACGAGAGCCATTCACATACGGGACAAGAGCAATGTGCACTCCCAATGCCGTTGCACTTCGTGTACAGTACACCAAGTATAGTAACGCAGAAAGCATGATGATGAATTTAACTTAGTCTACATCTTTAGCGTGCAGTTGATATCTTATGCGCAGATGATTTTCTTTTTAAACAAATAAATAAAGGAGTAGTTTTGACAAATAAACAGATGGAAAAATAAGACATTCGTATCTACCTTCAGTAGTGTGTTGCCAAATAAAAAAATAATTTAATGATAAACAATCACTTTAATGCAGTTCTTGCATAAGTGCAACTGATTTTATGCATAAGTAAAAATACTATCAAATGTAAACTTTAATAATAATAATAAATAAATAAATTATTTATTAAACACTTATTATATATAAAACAATGCTGATTAAATAGGCTACGCGTTTTCATTTTAACAGAAGTCTTAAAAGCCTTAAGTGCAACATAACACAAGACTTCATTTCGAGTCAGATCTGAAGTGATGAGTAGTTTGTGCGCGAAATCCATACTTTTTGCTAATGATTTGATGAACTGGTTCAAAAGAGTCAATCGTCGGAGAACAGAAAAAGCATGGTCAGGCTGTGTGCAGTCGATTCACTAAAAGAATCGATTCAAAAGAGTCAATCGTGTAAGAATCGGACTACACTTTTTGCGTGTTACATTTACATTCAGCAAACGCTTTTATCCAAAGCGACTTACAGTGCATTCAGGCTAACATTTTTTACCTAACGTGCTCCCTGGGAATCGAACCCACAACCTTGCGCCGCTAACGCAATGCTCTACCACTTGGGCCACAGGAGGACTTTTTACGTTTAAAATTCACTAAAAAGACTGTCATTAATTTGGTAATCATGTTTGGTAATCACGCGCAATGTTTATGATTCACTAAAAATAAGTAGACTGCAACGCACGTTTGAAAACATTTAGCGGCAAGGTCATTGGCTAAAAAAAAAAAAGTTGCGTTACAAATTATCGCAAGATAAATCGTGCAAACATCATTAATAAGCAAACCTAGTTCATGTAATTAATTTGGTTGGCACTCGGCAGCTTTTTATTAACATCTACTCTCGTCTGTAAGTCAGTTGGGCGCCCCCTAGAAAACGGCAACGTGAAGGCATCATTTCAGCACACACAGAAAAGTGCTTTCCATAAAAACAGGATGATATTCTAAATTAAATATCAGTCTGTCGGAGAAAAAAATAACACTATGTTCCATGAAGTCAAGCATTTGATGTGCATCAACATTTGTGTGAGCATCAACCCGCGAAACAAACATCAAGGTGAGTTTTGTTAAATCTAAGATAGGTGATGATTGCACAAAACACTGATAGAAAAGATAGGAATCTGGATATTAATTATGCTCACAACTCACAGTCACACTAACTTGCTGCAGGTGCACGTCCGTCCTTCTGGTGTTTTCACGAGCTACTCTGTGATTGGACAGAACAGTGCAATTCAAAACTCACGCGCATGTGACAGCAACCACTCCTGCACGCCGCGAGACGAGCTCCTTCAGACAGCCAGTTTGTCGGTAAACGCAAATACATTAGATTGGGACTAGAGAGAGCGCTTATCTTCATGATATCAGACTTCCGTGTTGTTCTGGCAGCCAGACGGGAAAGCAAGCCTCGAAATGTGCAACACTTTGTTCTCTCAGACCCGACGCTGACATGTGTCGTCTCAAACTTTATGATGTGGCCTACTATAAAACTGACACATTTGATGACAGATTCATGTATTAATGACAGATTCATGTAAATAAAAGCAACTACTTTGTATTTGTTTTTTCCAAATATATTCCATTTGTCTTGACCTTGAAACTTGTCACTTCACAATAGCCCATATATGATAGCTATATTTTCTTAAATTGACCTTCAGATGGCACAATCAAATTTATTAGAACTTAAATATATTTAACAGAACATTTCAAATATTGAAAGATCGCGTGGCATCGTTCGTTTTTACACGTGACCTGCGTGCAGACAGATCCGCCACCTGGATTTAATCACGCAGCCTTTACAAAACTTAAAAACGGCCTATAGAAATTTGACAAGAATTGGATCAATTATTAACATTTTATTTATAATGTTTTCGGAAAACATTAAACAGGCTATGTATTTATAAACACCTGCCATTATTTTATTTGTGGAGCTTCTTAAAATGCCCACTCATCCTAAAAGTGCTGAGGACTAAATTCAAAACTCCAGTCACAGATATTTAGATATTTACAATCACAGATACATGCCTGTACGTCATTTCATTTACATGAACACACTGATTTCAGCACTGATTGGCTGAACAGCGCCTATAGGCCCGATGACGAACTGTTCATTTAAAGAAATTATTATTATTTTATTATTATTATTATTTTCATAGAATGACAAATCAATAGATTAGGGAAATTTTTTTAACAGAAATGTACATGAAAATTAATGTCATTGCACGGTGTTATCTGAATGACCCAGGTTTTTTTTTTTTACACTAGGCTTAAATATAATAATGAATTTATCTATTCAGACTCTAGACTGTAGGCCTAATCCACATCGTGGTATTATGAAATAAAAACGTTGTTAAAAAATGAAATATATTGCTGTGTGTTGTCTAACAATAAAATGAGCAGCAAAACTTAAACCGTTTATTCATGGTTGTTTTCTGTTGGCCTTTAATCGTGAAGCAAGACGAATGTCATCAAGCGACAATCTCGGATAAAATCAAATAAAAAAATCATTATCATTTATAACAAAAATCTCACATTTACATAATTTTGTCTCGTCTAATTGTGGGAGACGTTAGAGACGCCTTTATAGTATATTCTGCCAAGTTCTACGAGAAGGCACTGAATGCCAAGGCAACTGTGCCAAGGCTTTTAGAGGCAGAGTGGCAAAGACGGAGCAAAAACTGCAGTGTGTTTAGAACAACGGAGCGAACTACAGGGACTGGAATCTTCGAAACAAACTATAGCCTAATTTGGGTTTTTAATTTTTTTTTTTTTTTTTTTGTGCATTTTCAGCTCATTTTTAAATGTGGCAAAAGTCAAATCAGGTAAGGTAGGCTACTTAACCCACTTGGATAGAGTTTCTTCCTAACTTGTGTGGTGCACGTGAGTACAAATCTATTTATTCATTATTAGCACAGAATAAAGAAATGGAAAAAAAAAACCTGAATAGGCTACATCTGCAAGGTTTTATTTGAGAATCCGTTCGGGCTTTAGCGCTGCCAGACGAGTCCTCTCGTGTAAATCTATTAGTGTGTGTGTGTGTGTGTGTGGAGGGGAAAAAAGTGCGCGCGGAAGTTTCAATGAACATCGCCATCTAATGAAAAACTACCCTTAATGTGACTAAAATCTTAGTGTGTAAGAAGTAAAAAAAAAAAAATTTGACAAGTTATCCATTTGGTTAATGTTGTTAAGTGGACCCAACAAAAATAACAATTAAGCAACCATTTCTTTTTATAAATCACTTCAACAGGCAGCTGACTTGAACTTGACAAAGTGTGATACAGATGATTTCTTTAGCACTTATAACTTCGCATGAATGACAATTTCCATTTAAGGCTACTTTAAGAATAAACGGGAAAAAACGACATTTTAAAATATAATACTTAAGTGTCAGAAAAACTTCTCTTTAAAAGCATTGGAAGAGTGTAAATAGTGCTTTTGGAAACATAGAATCTCAAGATAAAGCACGTATCCTAATTTAGATGCAAATAAATTAAAGCAGCAACTCGAAATATTGACATATTGATATATTGATATTTAAATAAATGTAGTTTGCATAAAGGCATCCTTGTCAAATCCACCCACTCTCTTTATGCACGACGCGTCAGTTGAAAATTAATTGTAAAATGCTCATAATCATACTCATAAAAAAAAAAAAACACACATACATGTTCGTACAAAGTTCAATCATTCTGATGTGGAAAAAATGCCCGCTTTCACTGTTCTCGTGTCTAATGACTAATTAAAAACCATATAATGAGAAAGAAAGAAAAATGCTTTTTAGTTCAGGTTTTTGAAAAGGTGAGTGAAAATATATAACATCTAATGTTTTGCAGAACTCATTAAAATATCAGATAAAATAAAATTAAAGTAGTGCTTCAGCCTTTTACACCCAAATGTGAGAATGTTACTTAAAATTGAAGTAAAAAATAAGTACTTATCGTACAACGTAATAATAATATTATTAAACGATAATTATTTTTATTATTACAGTAAAGACTAATAAACGTATTACCTCATGCATAAAATCCCGAAACACTGTGTTATGGTAATAGTGTCATACATCTAATTAAGGACTTCATTATTAGCTGTTATTGTAATTATTGATATCATTTAGAATATAAATGATTATTTATAAATTATAATCGACTCAATGCTCATCATAATTCATTAATTTAGCCCGAAGTCTTTCCTCATTCTAACCAGTCATCCATCAAACATAGGTAGAGACTCCACCTAGAGGCTGCAATCTGAAACGACACCACACGTCTTACTGTATACTTCAAAAAAGATGAAATAAGTAATAAAAATAAGCCATTCTTACCTTTTCAGACGCAATTTTAAACGGATCTGTAATTTAAGATATCAAATGCTCTGCTTATGCATGTTTTAAATGGTAAAAAGGTTAAATTCTTGTTTGGAGAATCATAAATAGTTTGCATGATAGGACTAAGTGTGCATTAAGTGTTTATATGCAAACTATTTATTTGCATTAAAAAAACACACATAGCCCTATTATGCAAACTGTGGAAAATGTCAGTAATAATAATTACAGATAACTGTTATATAACTACTGTATTATTCTGTACATACAATGCAAATGGTCAATCTTTTGGTTAAGCCCTGTTCAAACCATTCCATCAGTCCAACGACTTGTTTCACTAATGCTGTATTTTAGTAATGAGAAGCTGATGACAGGTAATGTTTGGCTTCAGTCTGAAAGACCTGGAGTCCCGAGTGAACTGGAGATGTGTAACCAAATTCACCTTTTTTCCCTGCATTCCATTAAAAGCCACAAGAGGGTGATCTTTCTGTACAGAAGCCCCTTTGATTTCCAGACTGAGAGGTTGTAATGCTGAGCTCCCTTCAGTTCAGCATGAGTGCTTTGTCCGTCAGTGTTGTAAAATATCACATGCACTGCAATAAAGGAAAGCTGGAAATTAAGACACGTTCTTCTCGTTTATTTAAACCGAGGTGACGTGCCGTGCACACTTCGCTCTTTGTTCGGCCAAATGAGGCTGATTTAAAGATGCGTGTTTGGGAATAATAAACGCTGTTCTATCCAGGTGGCCTTCTGCCTGCTCGAAATGTAAATACCACTCAAGCTCAGGAGTCCCACGCTCAAACGGGACACACCTGGAGCGTCGGCATCGAGGGGCAGGGGTTTTGAGGGATGGGGGCTGATGAGGGGATTGTGTGGTTAGAGTTCTGCTTTAGGCAGCCGGAGGGTAATAACATTATCCAGAGCCACAGCAGCTTGCCTTCGGGGCTTTGCCAAGCCGGGCCTTATGAATAAACAACAAGAAACACAACAGAGGATCTCCTTACTCTACCTCTATTGTGCTTTTAAATAGGCCGAAGCTTTAATACACTCAAGAGTTTGCATGCTTGAGAAACGACAGGTGACTTTTAATCGGAGGAGGAAAACATGTATGAAATACCAGCGGTATATTCCAGGTTCAGTAGTTAATGCATCTCCAAGAACGATTATCTGATTATAATGGGTTATAGAGACACTTATAATAAACACTGAGTTGTTTGCATGATTATAGAATAAAATAGAAATACTGTACTTTCTAACATTTTGGTTCATGGTGTTGATGCACTACAATGAAAGTAAATGGGATGAATATGTATGTATATCCACAAGATGCAAACAATTTATGTTAAGATGATTTAAGCCTAGAATGACTGTAAAAACAGTGATTTAAAACAGCTTTACAACTAAGACTGTACATACGTTTTAAGAGAAGAATCAATGCACAAAGTAGTTTTATAAAATAAGATTCAGATTTCAGATTTTAACCCCTGCTTTAAAAAAAAGGTTGAAAGTCCCTCAAATGCCTAAAAACAAAGATATTTCATAGTAAATAAAACAGATTCTAAAAGAAAATACTATTTCAGATTTTCACTTCAAAATGCCATGTTTAATTCAGTGTAGCTGAATATAAATAGCAGAGCTATTTCTGCAATTTTTTGTGAAATTGACTTTTTTTTTTTTTTTACAGTGTAACCTCTAGTTTTTTTTTTTGTTTTTTTTTTTTTTTAAGGGACGGAATAACTTTTTTTGTAGTTATTAACATTGTCACCAGTGTTATTTTGGTATTATTTATATACTACTATACTGTTTATTATCATTTAGAATTTTCATTTTTATGTTCAGTTTTCATTTTAATTTTAGTGTTAATTTTTTTTTATATGTACTATTGCCATTTGCTTTAATTTACATTTTTAATATTAATATTTATTTTAAAAAAAAGCAGACGCTTTTATCCAAAGCAACTTACAGTACATTCAGGCTATCAATTTGTACTTATTCTTATTATTAGCTTAGCTTTATTTTTAATTCAGTTTTAGTTTTAATAATTTCACTACTGGAGTTTCTAATTGTCATTTAAGCTCTTAAATTCAATTTTTCATATTATCACTTTATTTCTCATTTACCTTTGTAATGATTTTAGATTTCTAATCGTTTTAGCTGATAACAAGACTGCATTCCATAAATGCGGTCAACTGAGCTTAACTTGCCCTGAACTAAGAATGTTCCTTTAACATTTCACAAATCATTCAAATAAACCAGTTTTCTACATATTTTGACCTGTACGACTTCAGAGTCAGTATTTTAGAGTTTAATCAGCATTGAGAGAATGCGTCCAGGGCGCTGCGGTGTGTGTTTGTGTTTGTAAGCGTGAGACGGGTGGGGGAGGATTGCTGGTGCTGGTGCTGGTGCTGGTGCTGGTTTGGAAGCAGTGGGCTCCACCTGCTGCCACTGAGATGCCAGCGCTGGAAAACAGCCAGGATTGGCTCACAGTATCACCCCCCTCACACACACACACACACACACACACACACGAGAGAAGGATGTGCACTCTCTCCTCATTCACAAACACAAAGCTTACAGGCATGACTCCGCTCACATTCGCTGTGTGTTGTTCGATAAATAAAGTGAGTTCTTTTCCAAGCGCCACAAATACTGTGAACAATAGGAGTGATGTGATGTTTAAAGGCCTGTTTTCACTCAGACAGATTGGGCGTAGATTAATGAAGAGTGGTGCTTACGCCGGTCCTAATGAGTGCGGTGCGCTGCAGACAGAGGCCTTGATAAGACGAGAGAATAAAGAGGAGTGAAAGGAGACAGATGGGCCTTACGATGGTGTGAGGAGACAGGAAACACACACACGAGGAGTTACGAAGAGTAAGGCAATGACTGTGTGTGTGTGTGTGTGTGTGTGTGCAATCATCTTCTGTTAAAAAAATAAAAAACGCACAGGGTTTATGATTAATTATTATCAATATTAATAAAATGTCCTTATTTTTGCTAGCAGATAAGGTCAGAATTAGAAGCAAATGTTGTAAGGATTCATTTTTATGAATTTAATCAGTAAACTTAACAGTACTAAATGCTCATCAAGGTTGCTGCAACATTTGACAAATAAATTTTTCAAAACTTAAAAATGTTTTTTTTTTTAATAGTTATTATTATTATCATTTAATCTACTCAAAAAGGGCAATTTCTTGTGAATTATACACTATAGTAGTGTCAGAAAGATTAAATGAATAACAATAATAGTGAACTGAAGACATTTAAAATGTTAGAAAGAATTCTATTTAAAATAAATAACGTTCTTCTGATCTTTATATTCATCAAAGAACCCTGAAAAACAACAAAAACAAAAAATATTGTTTTCAACACTGATCATGTTCAAAAATATTGAGAAAACAACAACAAATCTTAAACTTTAGTGTATTTTAGTTGAGAATAATAAAAATATACTTGTATATATATATATATATATATATATATATATATATATATATATATATATATATATATATATATTTACTATGAACTATCGGAAATCTATGACAAATTTTATTATTAGATTATAAAAATAAATTAATAGTTTACAGAGATTGCACTCACACAGATAAATTTCTAGCTGATTAAATATTTGATAGCTGTGCATAATAAAATATATATTCAATATATAATTGAATGACTTTCCATAACTAATTTAAATTAAAATATTTTATTTTTTATTTTAATTAATTTAAAAGTATTTCCAGGCCATGAATTGTACACAGAACATTAAAATGTCTATATTTAACATCAATATTAATAACTTTTTTTTTAAATATCTTTTTTTTTCATATGGAAATCTGTTTTATTGTTTTGAGGTACTTTAAACAGGCATGCAAAATTTCTTATAAAGATGTATAATTCTTTTTCGAATTAAATAAAATGGTCATACAGAATTAAATAAAAACAGAAGTTAATAATATCGACATTATCAGCCATAACAAAAAAATCGGGGGAAAAATCTGTTCATCCCTGAACTGAATATGTGGGAATCCCAAAAAAAATCAGTTTTAAGAACTCATGCCACACATGTGCGCCGATGTCCAGAACTCACAGGGAATCTTTCTTAAAAACAAGCCTCCAGGCAAGTACGGTCCATATGCAAGCTGTTGCAATAGCCAGGCATATGCTGGGTATATATAACACGTTTTCACCCTCCTCCTCCTCATTCCTTCTGTTTGATCGCGGCGCAGACCGCCAGGAGCACACCAGACCCCATGCTCACTGTTCATCGCATACGTGCGTTCATTCAGCACAGATACGTGCGCATAAAGACCCAGACATCAATGGAGAGAGTCACGGTGAGAATGCAAAGGCATGAGGCACACACACACAAACAGACAAACAGATGTGCGAAGCAACCTACCCACCCTAAACACTTTAAAAAACACTACGAGACACCTGACAGCTGTTCCTGGCTGGAGGAGAGAAACAAAAAAAGAAAACTGGAAAGGGAACGATTTTGAGCTCGGAGCACACAGCTGGATATGGAAACAAGTCCCTCTCCCAAAAAAACACACGGCCAGCTCTCAGCATGCAGGAACCGGCAGGTGACGGAGATGAAAATGAACTACAAGGATGAGTTCCCTTATCACACCACTGAAGACGATTCAATACAAATAGACTGTTGATCACAGAGCAGACACGGTTTACGTCAGCTGAAAACTGACCTCTCTTTTCGATCATTTTTTCAATGATATAATTCTAGTAAAAGTACCAAAAGAGGAAAAAATGACGCGGGAATGACCTAACTTTCAACTCAGACAGGCCGCGCGCCAACGAAGTGCCATTTGTCATTTCGATAAGGCGCATGAAAAGACTCCGCAGTCAATGGTTTTCGAGAGTGACGCAGCTGATGCGCGATCATTAGGCTTTCTTGTGTGTACGATGAGAGGTGTGTGGCAGTGCCAGGTCTATTGTGCCCATCTGCGACAGACAGGGCCTCTCCTGCGGTGTGACTAAATCATGACGACAGTGCCAGGGAGGAAGAGGGCCCCGGCCCCGGTCCTGCCGAGGGAACCACCGCTGCTTGCTTCCACTGAAGGCCGCCTTTGTTACGGCTTCACTATCTTCCCACAACATGTGCTTCTATCAAACCCACACTGGCAATATCCCACTGAAAAAAGAGAAACGTGAAATCAGCTTTTGGCAGCTATGTGTGTAATGTCTTCATTTGCCGTGTGGATCTGTCTATCTCTGTTTACTGGAGGAGAGGGGTTTCTTTCTTTTGATATGTGTGGTTCATACTGTGATGTATTAATGCGGTGAGAGAAGGAAATGGGTGGAAAAGGACAGGGCTGTTGTTCTGGTGATCTCAGATGGGAGGGAAAAACAGCAGCATTTAAAACATTGAGTTTGAGGATCGAGGGTGAAAATACACTGAACCTTCTTTATGTGACCTAAAGAATAAAATATAGAAATATTATATTAATATTGGGTGTGTGGGTGTGTGGGTGTGTTCACAATTGAAGCCTTTATTTGTGATTGATTGAAAAAAATGTTTTTTTGAGCTGGGATTATTATATGCATCACATACACTGATCACATAGAGTATTGTGTGTATATGTGTGTGTGTTTATATACTGTGTATATATATATATATATATATATATATATATATATACACACACACACCTATACACACACAGAATTTTTTTTAAATACATTATTTTAAGCATGCAAAATTCATATACATAATTAAGCATTTTAATAAGTAAATAAAATGACTTGAATTCATAATATTGGAGATCATATTATCAGTATATATCACCTATATTTTTATGCTATGGCTGATGAGATATATTGATCTCTTATTCGACCAGATCAACAACAACAACAACAACAACAACAACAAAAGGCCTCCAGTAAGCACAATGGTAGCAGAAAAAAAGCTTGAACAATTATTACAATTCTACAGTTCATTCATTTTATAAGTACATCTTATCATATGTAATAGTTAATATAAATTAAAACAAAGACATACACTTATAATTACAATCATGTATAAATGTTATTTATTATTTTAGTTGGATATGTATGTGGAACCATGAAGTTGCGGGAGATTGCTTTGACTTCTGTTTTAGAGCAATGTCTCCCTCTATTGGTCAATCATGGTAATTGCATTAAAATTGTGTAATTGAATTTGACTATAACATTTTCTTAAGGCCTGCAAATTAATTATGCAAGAAAAAAAAAGAATATATATATATATATATATATATATATATATATATATATATATATATATATATATATATATATATATATATATATATATAATTATAATTATTAATTATCAATATTAAACAATGACAAATAATTTGAACTTGCTTTCTCTCTCTGCATTTTCTGGTTCTCCTTCAATCTATTCCTTAGGTCAAGCCAGGATTGCATGGCTTCTAGAATAAATCCCATAGATTAAACTCCCAGCAACCGCTTTGAACGCAGAAGCTCTATGTTCTGAGAACAGATGTGTTAATATAAGGAGGAATTCCAGTTTAATGTTCAAACACAGTATATGTGCTTCCTTTGCCTTCTCTTTACATAGCTTTTAATTCCCAGACATTCCACACAAGAAACTACATACGTTTACCTTACTGTAAATGTTGCACTATGAGATATTAGTCAAGGCAGAAGCTATATGTGACTTGTACCTATAAGTTTATCCACATCACGTTTTATTGTCTTCTGAAGCCTCCTGGAGAGCAGAGGTGGATGGGCAGGTAAATGAATGAAGTGACTCTTTAATGCAGGAGAATGATGTAATAACCTACAAAGACTTCGGCTCTGGATGAAGATACAGGTGGAGAACTGGGACAACATCATTTACTTCACAACAGGGCAAGTCGGTCTCCACATCGAGAAATCAACACAGCTTCAGTCTCATACCAGTCTTAGTCGACGTTTTCATACTCTTCTTTGGTATGAGTCCAGCAAGAGCTTAAATATTGTATCAAAGCATCTGCAGGAGAAGCTAAGCGGCTGCAGACATACTGGGAAGACACATTTAGATCTAAATAAATGTTTGCTTTGACAAACTATTGAATAGACAAATATACAAATTATTATATATTAATATATCCTACTATTTAACAACATTAAATATACATTATTGTAGATATACAAAATAGTCAATTAAATAGAAATTAAAATAATTCTAAAAATTAAATAATAATGAATGAAAATGAGGATGTAAAGTCTAGGTTAACTGACGCCAAAATATGATCTATTGTAAAATGCAAAAATAAATAAATTAATTAAATATATAATTTAAATGTAGGAACATTATAGTTAATATATTATATAATTAAAAATGTTTAATGATCGTATTAAAATATAATAATATTCATGAAGTAAATAAACCATCAAACAAACAAAGAAATCAATTATTCAACAATTTAGCTGAGACTGTGGATAGATGCTTATCTAAATAAGTGCTGTCTGCTCGAAATATTACATTTAATACTAAATATATTATAAATACATTAAAAACGAATTAATAAAAAAACAATTCTAAAGTAACTAATTATATAAAGAAAATATTACATAATAAAATGAATTCATACTGTTTTTAAGAGGCTGTGAGGGACGGATGTCCTCATATCTCAAGTTCAGTGACCCCCCAGGTGCAAAACATGGTTTATATGAAATATAATTTTTTTGTCAACTGGAAACATGTATCTTTAGTGATTCAGCAGCAGTTTTATAACTGATTTATGGATTAATGACACACAACCTGCTAAAAACGTAGTGTGAGCTTCACTGTATGCGGCAGGAGAGAAGTATGACGGCGAAATAACACGAGGATCTAACCTCGAAGGTGACGGTCCCGGCAGACCACACAGAACTTGGACAAATTAGAGAGGAATTCTGAAGGAAGTGTTTAGTTTTCAGCTTCGCTTTCGATAAAGCTGACGCACCGCGTGTGCATTCGACCCGTTCGCCATACACACATGCGGTCCATCTCTAGCTCTGTCTGCTACCTGAGCGCGCTCTGTATCGAATTTTCTCCACTGCAGAATTAAATGGATGTGCCCTCTCGAAGGAGTGGGTCAGCACTTATTTCCGCGCAAGTTAATGAAAAGCACATGGCTCGGGTCCTGTTTTAGCAGACCTCCTCCTCCCTCTGGTTCCTCCGTCTCTTGCCAAACGTACTCCTGCTCTCGATGGATGATGAACCGAGCTCAACCCTGAAGGCAGCAGACGAAAGAAAACACAAAACCGCCTGAATCCAGAGGCCGATGCCAAGCGAAAAGACATGTCCGTCTGCATTGCTGTCGATTCCCAATAAGACAGCATTACGTCCTCTTATAAACAAAGACGAAAGGGGAAGAAAATGCGACGCCGAATATGGCGTCCATGGTCGCATTTTAAGGGGCAGGCAAAAGAGGCCAAGTGTATTGCTGGAGGAGTTATGACAGGGCCAGGGAACCGGTGAAGGATGTGGCACATCTGACTTCAGCTCCAGCACCATCTGTCAGCCTGGCAAAATCAGTCATAAGCAGGTTCCAGGCCTCCTGCAAGCCCTTTTATTTCCATGTTATTTTCTGAAACTGTTCAACAGCGTTTCCTAAGGCTACTGAATATGCTCCCACCTATAGCTTTTACAAGAGACACAACACGTATAACATTTATTACTAATACTTATATCTAGCAAAAGCTATATGAATCATCTGTAGAAGCGTTTGAAACCGCACAAATTAAATAATGCGCCAGGAAGGATAGAGTTAACGATCCTTTTCCCTGAACAATCTTTTTCACGCATCTCGATCATGTTTCAGGGAATGTTCAGCCCCGAAGCAAGTTCCCAAACACTGTCTCAGGGTTAAATAAGGTTCCAAAAACAACCATTCCTTTAAATGTTACAACTGTACCATTACCGATGGGAATAAAGACAAATCCTCATTTGGACGTCCAGATGTTCCAGCAGCCAGCAACAACTGTCTGCGAAACCTGGCGCTCCTCAAGAGCCGCGCGAAGATCACAGATGCGTCGTCTGCTCGCAACAACAGGAAAACAATGGCATATTTTGGAAACACGCCGAATGACCTTTCATCTGCGATAGAGATTTCAAAATAGCTTTAGAAGTATTTTCCTTCGTGTAATGTAAATAATGACGTCTTTTTGCGGCACATGTAAAAACTAGGAAAGCATGTGTTTATTTGTAAACTGAATTCGGCTCAAATGATTAATTTCCAGTTTTCTTCGTGGTGTCCGAGACGAGTCATCGACGCAACGCAGGCCAAATCAGTTTCGGGAAACGTATGTGCCACGGAAGTGATGCGGAGCGCCAAAGCAGATGGGATAGATGAATTACCCGATGTATGTTTAAGAAGAAAGGTATTTATTTGCATGAGTGGCCAGGGGCCGGAATTAAAAGACCGCAAAAGTAATAAAGGACATGCTAGTCTTTTTTGGGAGGGATCTCGATGAAACCGGCGTTTTCACAAGCTAGGAGCTATCAAGTTGCAACTTAAAGTGGTTTCAGGGCAATCATAAATAAATACGAATAAAATAGGCAATCTGGAGCAGAGGAAAGCTCTTTGTTTACTGGCTGCTCGAGGGACCTGAAACGGACCCTCCGAATAAATAAATACAACCGCTACAGGAAGTTCAGCCGCTAACCCTCAGGTCCAGTTTAGTTTTATTAGCTACAGTCCTGTAAAGATATTAAACAACGACTGGCTCCCCTCCTTTCTCTCTTATAGTCCCGCACGTGAACATGTTACCCTGCTCAATCCTAAACATCCACTCTCTGAAGAGATCTTCCAGGCGTACTGTACGTTCTCCAGGTGCACCTTAGACAGCAGCCAACAAATCAGTGCTGGAGCACTGCAAAAGTGTTATTACCTTCCCAAAAACCAGACCTTAAAAAGCAGTTCACCCCAAAATCTGCCATTGTTTACTCACACTCATGTCCGTCCAAACCAGAAGTCGAAAGGTGAAGTGAACCAGAAATTTCCACACACACAAAAAAAAAGACGGAAAAACACAAGTGAGACATGAAACCATTCAAATATTATTCTATTTTAATATATTTTAAATGCGATTAATTATTGTGGTGACAAAGCTGAATTTTAAGCATCATTACTCCAGTCTTCAGTGTTACACGTGTTACACGATTCTTCAAAAATCATTTTAATATGCTGATTCGGTTTGCAAATAATATGTGAAATCAATCTTAAGTCGCCGGGGTATATTTGTAGCAATAGCCAAAAATGCATTGTATGGGTCAAAACGATACATTTTTCTTTTATCCCAAAAATAATTAGGATATTAAGTAAAGATTATGTTCCAAGAAGATATTTTGTAAATGTCCTACCATAAATATATTCAAACTTAATTTTTGATCAGTAATATGCATTGCTAAGAATTTATTTGGACAACTTTAAAAGGCGGTTTTCTTAATATTAAATTTTTTTTTTTTTGGTTCACACTCAGATTCCAGATTTTCAAATAGTTGCATCTCGGCCAAATATTGTCATATCCTACCAAACCACACTTAAGCTTATTTATTCAGATTTTAGATGATGTACAGTATAAATCTACATTTTCATAGAATTGACCCTTATTACTGGTTTTGTGGTCCAGGGTCACATATATTATATAGTCTATCAAAACAACATTCAATATTATGTGTCCATGTACCTTAAATGTGGAAACAGGGAGAGGAACAAGAGGAGGACAGGTGTGTCTGTGCGCCGGTGCCTTTTGAAGGAGGGCACTGGGTGAACAGCTTGCTCTCAGCAGGGGTCCTACCGAAGGAGCAGGTGAAAAGCTATCCCCCTGCACCTCTTTTACAGTGTCTACCTGACACCACATTGAGCAAGGGGGAGAGGAGAAGAGGAAATCAGCCAATGGAGACGCCATCTGGCAAAGGTTTCGGTGGCAAAACTCCGCAATTTGGGAGAGAAGCCATGCCAAGGAAAGCTCAGGTAATAATGATGCCACTATCCTAAAGGATAAGGGGCTTAGACATACACATGCATGACAATTAAACTTGAAAAAAAGAAGAAGAAGAAAAAAGATAAACAATATCCTCTTCAGAAGTTTTAGGAAACTGATTCTCATACTGTATGCACAGCGGGCAAAGTTCACTTATGCACCAGTAGGGGGTACCAAATGTCTCAGCATGAAACATTCATATTTACAAGATGACAAGGCCCAGAGCAACCTGACACACAAGCAAGAGATCTCCAGCTGGACTGGACGCAGGTCAGACGAAGCTTCACAAAACATTTCTCCTTATGTTAGCACAAGTCAGTGTAATGCGGAGTTTAGATACTGGTTGAAAATATCTGGTCCGGACCGAAAGGCCACTCTCTGTCGGGACACCTAATCTGGTTCATTAATGTGACCATCAGGGCCAGTCTCCCACAGATAGCTCCGATTTCAACCGCTCGACAGGGGCGCACCTGTGCCATCACCTGCTCCGCACACGTTTAACACCAGGGTAAAGAAATGATGTCTCAACAAAGGGTATTTCACCCCATCATAGTGGGATGAAAAGAAACTGCAGCAAAGTGTAAAACATGCAGCTGAAACGGATGAGTTCTAATGAAACAAACTAAAATATTATTTACAGTGCTAACAGTACACACTGATCAAGAGCCACAGGTAGTACTAACAAACCTTTGCCTCGTGCCCCTGGCTCGAGGGGGGGCAAGAAAGTGATTGTGATGCAGACTGAACAGTCACACCAGTAGGGAAGTGATTAATGTTTTGTACCAGGCCCAAGAATTGCTAACTGCGGCCCTGGCTATAGGTAAAATATTCCAAGTCAATGAGTATGGGAGCAAAAGAAGAGGATCTTTGTCAGGGGAAGCACATTTAGACACGGGAAGATGGAAACAATTAGAGTTAAATGGGACCTGAGTGTGCCAGCGGATGGCTTGGATTTGGAGGAGGATTCCAGCTTGGCGAACTGATTGCAAGAGGATGTCTCCACTTAGGAAGGCACCGCCCTCACCTTCTCCCGACCACACCGCAACATTTCGACTCCGTGGTGAAGGGTCTGGCTGCCACCCAAGAGTCCGATCGCTGTCCAGTCTACACTGCTGCTTTACCCATTCGACTTTTTAAAGGCGGACCCACTAAATTCTACAAATGTTCAAGCTACAAACCTTGCCAGTTGAAGAAAAGGAGATAATCGGTGTGGATTTGTTTTTGAGCCCAGATGGGAACCTTTGTTTGCGCCTCACTTTACTATAAAACACGACATGAACGTTTTATAATGCCACTCCTGGCCATCTAAAACTCTGTTTATATCTCAGAAAAGTCCATCCAGGTCTAGTCCAAATGCTGCACTTACGAGCACCAGAACTGAAGCATATTCCAGCTTCCAGCGTGGCCCTTTCCAGACAGCATCCCTGGGCCACGGAGGGGTCGACAGAGTTCCTGGATGCATCAGGGCTACAGATGTGCTGGCGGCTTTGCCAGGGGTCACCTTGTCCCCTGGCTCCAGCTGGCTCCCACTTTAATCTGCCCAGAGAGAGGGAGAGAGCGAGAGATCCAGGCAGGAATGCAGCGTGTCGTATGGGATCACCCATGTGGATATCGCTTTTGGTGATCCTCTACTTGCTTTAGCAACTAAATGAGACTCTTGATTCCTGTAGGAGGGATGCTGGCCCCCAGAGATGCCCCCAGCAGCTGTTAAGCCTCCCCAGAGTCACGGGTTCAGCTGCACCCCCTGTTGGCAGCATGTGTAACACGGGCGACAGGCTCAGGGGGGTCATGAGGTGCCCTGCACCGGGCAGACATAAGTAATGGGGCCTCTCTGCTTGGAAAGCACAGCTCTGAATCAATTTAATTAGATGGGCGGAACAGAACACAACATGCAGACTGCAAATAACACACCTCCACCATTAGAAACCAATGAACTATGAGACACTGTGCATTATTTCCAAATTTTAGGGATGTTATTAAGCACAGTGCAAAGCTGAATGTCTAAAAACAATACAAATGCAAGCAACATGGTATATATCATTATTGCTATATTCACTTTTAACTGAAATGTAACCTATAAAATAAAACGCAATGCAAATAAATAAATGTAAAAAAATATGCAAATGAAGGGGATGTCTTTGTAGCTTTTGCAACCTCCAATTCAATCCGGGGGACAGTGGTTGGACAGGTAGACTATGTGCAAGTGGCATATCTCTGACTTTATTAAAGTAGGCCAATTTTCTCATTATCTGGCAGCAAGAAGTGTTCCACAGAGGTGGTCTTATCATATGTAATCTCCTGATTTCAGTGACATCTGTCACACATGCAGACACACTCTCTGTCCTCTGTATGTCCTGTATGTCCATCAGCATCGTCACCCAACAAACACACTCATATCTGACCGTTTGCTGGACAGTAATCTCACCTAATCCATTCAGATGAATTTTAATGAATTATGTTGCGATCTAGATTTGATTTTCAGTAATCATCCACTCATCTGATTGATAGTAAAATCAGACAGATGCGAGTTTAAAACTCTTCTAACATGTCCTAATTAAAGTAGGACACATGTGGGACATTACACTACTAAAAAGAAAAACAAATGCAGTTATAGGCTGAATTTCGCTACAAGCATCCACATCTTACGCTCTCACACACTGGCATTGTGTTACACTCAGCTTAACCAGCCGTGCACCCTACAAATGCTGTTCATATTTCATGGTTTTATGCATGAGTCTTAAGGTCAAGTGGAAAAGCCCACATAATAATTTCTGCCACAGTTTGAGGACTCTACTGGCTTTTAATAAGAGGAAAGTACCAATTCTGTAGAACACTATGACACAATCAAGCATTATGTGAGATGTGAAGACTGAACTCATCGTGCCAAAATGAGAAATGGAAATTTGTATTTCAATTTAAAATGTCTAGATATTATTGCTTTAAATAATTATTAATAATATTAACCGAATAAGCACCGACACTGCTTTGTTTCTTTTTATATCGTATTATTGTTCATATATTTTTATAAAAATATAAATGAAAAATAATATATATTAATATATATTAAGTACATGCATTTAGCAAATTAATTAAAAAATGATTGACATTTTAATTGAAACTAAATTAAATGTGTTAAGAAATAATTTCATTTAAAGTGTAAATAAAAAAAGTGTATTAAAATGAAACACCAGAGAATGCGAAGAATTATAATATTATATCTAAATGATGCTTACATTATGTAATTGCATGCATTCTATAAAAATATCAAAACAAAAGGTATTTCTTGAAAATAAGAAAATAAATGTAAATGTACAGACACTTTAAGCAAAACATTTCCAAAAAGAATTTAAGACTAAAAAAAAGTAATTAAAATAAAATAAATAAAACCCCAGATATATGGTTTAGATTCTTGACAAATTAATAATATTAGTGGAACATGTCCAAGTTTTTTTTTTTAAACATCCACTAAAAGACACAATGCATTTTATTAAGCTGATGAAAGAAACCGATATAGTTCTGAGAAAACTTCTTCGCAAATACCACTTGAAATGATCAAATGCAATGCGAGTGTCCAGATACTTTACATCATTATTGCCAGTATCATAAATGGTGATGTCAGGTAAATATTGACTTATTTCAGTCAATTTCAAGACTGTTTAGTCCTGGAAGTAAGCATCATGCACTGAGTCTTACACAGCGGACGGTGTGTGGCTCGGCGGCTATGAACTACGCTCATAAATCAAATAATCGAATGTTTGGAGATCAAATATTTTGGAGCAGGTGAGTGCAGTGGTGCTGTTGGAGACTAGAAGGGATAATAGCTCTGGCCGTGATCCAGTGATACCAGTGAAGCCCTGCACCCACAAATATTACCCATGTTCCCCGCTTCAATTGGCGACTTACACCTTTTTTTGGCAGCAAAACGATGGGTGGCTGGAGACCAAGAGGAAAAATCAGTTCCCACCCCACCAACACACACACACGTACGCACAGACGCAGAAATACCCTTCCAAATACCAGATGGTGTTTTTGGAATCTGTGTCTTTTTTCATGAAAAAAAAAAAAAAAAAAGACAACTCCCAAGAAACACGCATTCTGCATACTTGGGTACAGATCTATACAACCGCCGCATGCGTTCACGGAAAGATGAGTATCAAGTGAGACATGACGGCGAAAACTTTATAAACAAACTGATGATCGCGGCTTGGCGAACAAGAAAACAGACGAGGAGAGAAAAAAAAAAGTGCGTCGAGCTGCAAAGATGAGAGTGTTTGGTCGAGGCCATAATTGGTAGATGAATACACCATACCTGGTTTAAAAAGTCCTCAAATATGCTGATATCAGCCTTTCTACAGCATTACATCAAGCATGTAAAAAGTAAAGTTTATGGAAAAAGTACTAAAAGGGAGATCTGCGCTGGAAAATGTCTCTGAACGGAGCATCTTTGCTCTTTTTTATCCTAAACAAGACAAGAAAGAAGGCACCAGACTGGCCCAAAGACCCAGCTGTCTTGGCCACTAGCCACGGATCTCTAGGGAGCGAAAGAGAGCGGGGCAGATAGAGAGCGAGAGAGTGGGAGAAAAGTGAGGGACTTGGGTGAAAGAGCAACAGAGACGGGGAGGGGGGCTGCCCCGCCGAGAGTGGCGTTCCACACAGAGCCATGCCAGGAATAGAAAGGGGTCCTTTTGCTCACACAGCGACCCAGAACCCCCACTAGACAGCAGGGATTTCACACGCATCTCTTCCACACAATTGATCCTTTCATTCCACAGCACAGACTCGCAGAGACGAGCTTAGATCGGAAAGAGGGGGAGGCAGGGAAGGTGGAAGTCAGACAACGGGACGAACGGTCTCACAAACCGCTTTGATAGCATCAGGTCAAATATAGACGCACGCAGACACTTTACATGTGCGGAAGGACTATTTTGTGGCAGTTGAGCTAAATTGTCTTCTACAGTATATGCCTAGAAAAGACCATTTGGCTTTGGCAAGGGTGTAGGTGTCACAGTGACAACCCGGCCACTGGGAACAGCCATCAACCTGTCCGTGTCACTATAATGGAGAAATGAAGCACATCATACATTTAATACGCATAATGTGTATAATGCATATTAAAGGCATGTAAAAATATTGAAATATCATTTATGTAATTTCTTCTCAATCTTGCATGAGAAAGTAAGTCACTCAAAAAAAGGAGCAACAGTGAGAAACTGACACGAAGCACCTATTTTTTAAAAACACAGCAAAACGGTCCAGCATATTTGATAAGACACAAAGCGTTCTCGACTCCAAATTCAGCTTCCTTTACTTCCTCTGTTGTTTTCTTTTTCCTCTCTCTTTTTTTTTTTTTTTTGGACACAGAGCCACGTCCAAATCTGATCCTCGTTTCTTCGCATCTCTTGATGAGACGCCAGCGATCCAGCCAGCGTGCCAAGTGCGAGCTTCAGAGAATGCTAAAATTCACCTGTCAATATTCTCAGCGCCCATCACTGCATTCATTTATTCAAACGCGCATTTCACAGCTTCTGGCAGTTTTAATAGGTGTTTGTGTGTGTGTGTGAGGGGGGCAGAAATATAATCAGAAGATGAAAACAGGATAACTCATGAAACTGGACATAAAACACTAGGCTCATGAAGCAGATATACATCACATTACAAAAGAGGCAAAGACACCCTCAGGCACATTTCCGACAGAAGACATTAAACATGTGAACGGATATTAGAGACTTTGCTTAAGTCAAGCAGAATGTCTCTAAAAGTTCAAAACGACTTCAAAGTAACATCTAGACAAACCACAGTATGTATGTGTGCATATATATAAAGGGAGATATGAAATAGAAGAACAAACATGTAATAGCTCTAATTTGCTCTTTTAAAGGTGCTGCTCTGTCACCCATTGACAGATTAATTCCCAGTCCTTCAGGTGGGTGGTGAGTCATTCATGAACAGATTGAGAGCCGCTGTCCTCTCAGTGTGTGCCCTGAGCACCAGCCCAGCTCTGGAGGTCTGAGCGAGTGCGATAGAGAAGCTGCTCCCTCGCTTCAGGGCCCGGCCTGGACGTCCCAGAGCGGAGACGCTGAGAGAGCATGCAGTGCTCAGGAAGTTCAAGCAGACAACTCTAATCCTCCAATTTCCTCCACTCTAATCATTTCTCTGCAGTCCACGGTGGAGGCCAAATTAGAAACATCTTCCACTCCGACATGACACACACACACACACACTGCCCGGACAACAGGCGGCAAAAATGGGACGCTGTGTAAAACAAAAATGCCACAATAGATTTGCGATCGGATTTGTCATGTGGTCTTTGCGCTTTAAAGCCAAAGTGTGTGTAATAAAATAAAACCACTTTATTTAAGCCTAAAAATTTTTACAATGCGATTAACCCCAGCTGTGAGTTGTTTTAATAAACTATATGAAATTCAACTGATTTCACTGGTGAATCATTATTCAGTATGAAACGGAAGAACGTTTCTATTACTACATATTAAAAAAAAAAAATTTTAATTACAAATGTTCAATGATTCATCAGTGTTTCATTTGATTGATTAATAGATAAATAAAAGGGACAAGCAATCAAACCTAACAGCTCATCTTTAAGTGTCCTATAAAAAGTTATAATAATAGAAATCCAATAAAAGAAATCATCGCAAAATCATGAATCATTGAATTTCCATTGCATACACTCAAGACTTTTATTAACAAGCTGCACACAATTATGGGTAGCACTTTATTTTACAGTCCTGTTCCTCATGTACATACTATGTACTTATTATAGTAATTACAATAACTATGTAATAACTAGGTACTAACCCTGAACCTACCCCATGTAGTTACCTTGTGTTACCAGAACTTTCTTAGATAAATACACTGTAAGAACACTACAAGTACATGTTAGTACACGTACTGTAAAATAAAGTGCAACCCAATTATGCTATAATCTTCAAAAGTTGCAATTACCCTGAATATGTTTAAACGGCATGTGTGAAAAGAATTAACACGGAGGGCTTATGCAATCTGACAGTGTTTATGTCTCTCTTTTAACCTGATTTGATCTGTGACGTTAGCGCTGCGGGCGGCGTACACCAGTGGACCCTGACAGCAGAGAACATAATGATTTTATATCCTCAACCTATTCCCTCCGACTCTCAACCTCAAATGCGGTGCCTCTCGGGGTGTCTGCTCTCTTACAAGCCGATTAGAGAAGTGCCAATTGTACAGAGGGTAAAATCCCATTAGCCCCTCGGGTGGTAAGGGATCCCGTCATAGCAGCATTAGTGCACTGGTGAGTGGACATCAGCCCTGATCTGCTCCACCTCTTTACCCCAAAACCTCAAGCATTACAGGAGAACAAGCGGCGTTAATTGCAGCAGGTAATTTTTAAACAATGTCTAAAGGCATGCCGGCAATTAAATAAGCTTTATTAAGGATACGGATGGTTGTTTTTACGTGAGGATGTCAGGATGTCGATTTTCCGAGTAACTGGCAATGAAAACAAAACAGGTTCTGACGATCCAACTGTGACGACGAACTAAAAAACTAAAAAATGACAAGTGAAATTGCATTTGAATAAAAACTCGAAGAAAAGGTGGGCTGGGAAGGTCACTACAATTGTAAAAAATGAATACTGTTTATGTTATTAAAAAAATAAAGTATTTTATTTTACAAATACACAAAGCAACCATGTGAACTAATACAAATTAATTCCTAAGCGGAGTATTTATTTAATCAGATCAAAATGTCGAATGTAATTAGGAATAAGAAGAGAAGGAGATACGTTTACGAGTTTTTAAGACTTTTAAAAAGAAAAACATATGGTAAGCACAAAAAAAGAAAACTGAATATTAAATTCTATTTTAAACCATTTCAAAAGTCTTTTTCGGCACAGATTTTTTGCATTTAAAATCAGCTTTTAATCTATGTTTTAAAATATAATAATTCAGGTACAACTGCATACAAAATCTACTGATCCTGATTGCTACTATAACTAATGGCAATATGAATATATAACATATATTTCAACTTACAATATTTCAAACAAAACCTTTATTGAAACTTAGAATTTGATTAAAATCTTTTGAACAATATTAACTCATTTTATTTAAAGAGACAGGAAAACACATAGATCTTTTCTAATATACATCATACAAATAGCAGCATTCATGTTTTAAAAGGCTGTGTAATATATTGAGATTTATTCTAATATAATATACTTCGCTCTGTTAC
The DNA here is from genome assembly GCF_003368295.1 of Carassius auratus. NCBI lineage: Eukaryota > Metazoa > Chordata > Actinopteri > Cypriniformes > Cyprinidae > Carassius > Carassius auratus. Next base: position 4,984,522 of record NC_039289.1, read on the forward strand.
CTTTGCAATCCAAATAAATACGATATTATACAAACTGCAATTTATGATCGACACAAAAAAATCAAATGCACACAAACATATAAGCAAAATATATCTAGATTTTTAAAAACTCAAATATGAGAAGGTATTTCAATCTTAAAACTTCAAATGGATTTGAAAAAGTCCTCACATTCCCACAATGCCTCAGCGTGTACCGCAGAGAAGAATTCAAACACATCACCACCCTCAACTTCATGCACAGAAACGGCACCAATCCCATAAAGCCCTCGGAACCAGAATAAAACATTTCTATTCCTCTAATCCGGGCGCTCAAATAAAGGCAGTTAAAAAAGACAAGTACACCAGTTCCTCTCTCACCGACCTTCCTCAGCAGTCACACAGAGAGACAAGCTTGTGTGACCCGGGGACACAATCCGACATCTGACGTTTATGCTCCTTTAACTAGGAAACAATACAGTTATTGTCCCAGTGCAACACAACTACATTGTATATAAGAAGTGTGTGCAAAAAAACAAAACAAAAAAAACACCATGTTCAAAAAATAGCAATTATAATAATGAAGGCAATAATGCTGTTTAAGTTCAAGCCGGGCTAATGAATCATTGCCTAATGAACCCAAAAGCCTTTCATGTACCCGGCTCATTTGTAACTGCCGGCCACAATAGACTATTGTGAATCCCTACCCCTCCTCATCTCGCGGCGATCTACAAACCAGTCTTTTTTTTTTCCCCTCTCCCACTTTCACCTCTCCTCATTTCTGGTGGAGCGGCAGATATGTCAAAGGTGGTCTGGCCTCGCTGACCACAACAAGCAAGTTAATCTGCCCCGGCAAGAGTCTGATTTGTCCCAGAACACTTCAGGGTTTTTTGTTTTTTTTTGTCTCCTCTCCATGCTTTAATTGCAGCGACGGAGTGTCATAGCCGAGGAGCGGAGAACAGAGCGACCGCGCGTGGACCGCAAAACCTCAGTGTAAACAAGGGATTAAAAGAACCGATGCGAGACCTTTCTGTCCAGTTTTTTCCTTCTTTGGACTCCTGCGCAAAACTTTTCTGTCAAGTGGAAGCCGAAGACTCAAGGAAGGGGAAAACACACACACACATGGGACGTCTCGTTTGTGGATATGGACTGACAGCAGGAAATTAGTGAATGAATGAGAGATTTGTTTCAATGTGGATGTAACCAAAAAAACCAAGTCAGTTGTTATCTGACATCTTTAACAAATAAAGAGGAGTAGATTAAAGAGCAAACAAAGACGAGGAATGTGACAGGACCAACAGAGGAGCTATTAAGTGGAACGAAACTACAAAAAAAAAAAAAAAATAAACGAATTTCGACCAGCTGGATATAAAAATGAAAAGCGGCGTTTCAATTAAACGTATAGAACGTGTGTTATTTCTGCATGGAAAAAAATGGAGGGAAGTTTTACTTAAAAAAAAAAAAAGGTACAAGAAGAAGAAGAAGAAGAAGAAAAAAAGGTTCAGTCACTGCCAACTTACCATCCACCAAGTCCTGGCCGAGATGTCGTAGCAGAGCTGCCATTTGATGGAGCCTTCCGAGGTTTTAGCTGCCATTACGCTGTCAGCAAGCTTCATCTGATGCTAGTGCACTCACCGGAGATAAGACACCTAATTGAGAAAACATTTGCACTGGCATGTTGGGCAACATGTAGCCCACTCCATACCATATGGAATCATGGGTAAAAAAAAAAAAATCCTTGACAATGAACCAATCTCACGCAGACCCCGTGGCAAGGTGAGCGGCAGTCATCTGCTCACAGAGCGAGCTGTCTTTAAAAAAAAAAAATACACTACAATGATGAGCTCTTTTTCCCACATCACTGAGTGCCCGAGGTCCTTTTTTCTCCTTAATTAGGGCTCGCGCTTCATCACCGCCGTCATCATCATCACTATCACAATTTACTTGACTCAGGTCCGCTCAAGATCTTTTCCTCATTCACTTGTTTTTTCTCTTTTTTTGGAGGAGTGGAGAGATTTAATAGGACAGAGTCAGGTTGCGGGAGTTAAGGGAACGGACTGATGCGCCACAGGCTATTAGCCTGAAATGCGGCTGGACAGATGGAACTACTTAAAGACTATCATGCAATGTTTTGTTTTGGACTTCATCCCCCTGCGCCGGAAAAAGGTTTCTTTTTGGGGGGGCAAATTTGTTTTGAAATCATAGAGCGCACCAACAAAAATATTTGACTGCTTATAGGATGTTGAAATCGTACTGCTGTAAATGATTCAGTTGTTAAGGCACCGACCATCACAACAGCAGTTTTAATATAGCTAACCAATGTAGCTTTCTGTAGCAGTTTCTAATTTAAATAAACCACTTTTAATTTCTTTTCGAAAACGGTTTTGTTCAAACGCAGTGCCGCCCATTTTTATTTTATATTCTCTTTTCTAAAATCGATATTTTGTTTTCCTTCTAAGCTCAAAAGTTAAAAAAGGTCTGGGAGCTTCGGGTTCCTAAGTAAGGGGAATACCTGAGATATGGGCGAGAGAGGGAGAGACTAAGCATCAAACAGTTGTCCCATTGTGACGATGGCTGAGGAATGCGATTTAGCCGGAGATATTAGACGCATTGTTGAGAAAGGAGAAGTGGAGCACCACAGGTAACCCTTATCTGAAGGTTTGGGTCGTCACTGAACGGCAAACCTAGAATGGGCGATCAATGGGTGGTCAACTATTTTTCTTTGCTCCTAGACTTTTGAAAATACACTAAAAACACATGTCTAGGAAATCCCTTATAAAGTAAGGTTTCAAATACTCAGTGTCCTTAACATTTATCAGATTCAACATGACTAAATTAATTCGCGATATGAATTGTTTAAATATATTTTGTACTATTATGATTATTAAGTTCTTCCGTTTTAGAACCCGTGGCTGTTCAAACTGGTGGTCGGACACAGCAAGACCGGGCTCGGTGAGAAATGACGGCGGATGATCTTACGAAACAGAACAGCGGGGGTCTGGACACTCGCCCTTATTGGGAGCCGTGCCATCCGGCCGGCAAGCACTGTTTACTATATACATCTCTCAGGTCATCAGGGTCCACACAGAGCCAATGAAAGGGCTAACACTGCACAGGAATGCAATTACAGCCCTCTCACTATGAAAGCTTGGGGGGGTGAGCATCTCAAAAATGATGTCTATTTAAGTGCTATCGCTTATGAACAGTTTTGAGGATCCAAAGAGCATATAAAAGTGTGTTAAGCACTGGATCAAACCTATAAGAGTGTAAAATATGTATTTACATGTTAAAAACTAATTTTTCTTAATAAATAACAATTTTAAGAAAACGACTATAATTAAAATAAAATAAAAATATTTGACTAAATGGCAATAGAATTTAGCTTTTTTTTAAATTTATAATAAAACTATCATATTTTAGAATGATAAAAAAATGTTAATGATGAAATGAACACCTTGTTTTTTTTTTTTTTGTGCAAAATGCTTTTGAACACAAATAATTAAGAATGAAAATTGATGGTATCATTCTCACATTCCTCTTTTGCCCAGTAGAAGGCACCCTTGCACTAAACTGATCAGCTTTGAATAAACATTTTATAGTATAATCTAACCTTAATAAGTTTTCTCCTGGTGTTGAAAATAATATACTTGAATATACAGCTGGCTAACCTTTGCCTATTTATCAAAAAGCAAAAATGAAAGCACAGTATTCAAGTATGTTATCATACACTGTGGATTAGCATCAATGATGACATGGATTTTCACACACACACACAAAAAAATTGTTTAGACATTCTAATGACTGCTATCTCCATCATAAGCCATAAATATTACATTTTTAAAATATTGGTGTCAATACCTTATAGAGAAGCTTGCAGTAAAAAAATTGTCTAATCCTGGTGCATTCATCATATAGTGGTTAGAAAGTCTATTACAAACTATGTGAAAAATATAAAAAGTAACCACGTGTATGTATGGCATCTTCTCACTAACCTTATTTTACTTCAATGCCCCAAAACATGATTGTCTACATCTGGGTTTTCTTTTGTTCTTTCACCTGGCACAAGCTTTGCAATGGAAAAGTACTCTGCCACCTAGCAATGCCCAGTTATTCATATTACTGGAAACTTAGCAAATCAAAGACAGGTGGGAATTTTACAAGGTTTAGAGCTCTACAAGTGCAGAAATGAAGATCTGTTCTGGAAGCCTGCAAACCCTGAACAACATGCTCGTGAAACCACACTACATTGACATTACTAACTGTTTTCAAACTGCTAATATGACAAATTCATTTTTTCCCTAAGTAAATCATTCTCTTCATGCACATTTAGCATTTCCACATGCTAAGTGCTTTCTAATAATGTTCATGTTTTTGTTTTTGACATTTTGGCTAACACGAAACGACCAACTGGCTGAACACACTGGTTTTATTACCTAGCTCTACGGGAACTTAGGGAAAAAGGAATTATAAAAATAAAGAAATAAATACAAATAAAAAATAAGGTCAAGGATGAATATAAAAACAAATAGATGTATATCTGTTACAGATGTGAAATTGTGGAATTAACATGACATGAATTAAGGCTTAAAAAAATAAGAAAGAAAGAAAATGGGAGTGGGGGGGGGGCTTTAAAAATAAGTTGATACATAAATTATTAATTTTTGAATTATATATTTGTTTATGAAATCCGAAAGCAAATGTATTAATTCATGAAAGGTGTGAAGTTCTTATGAAGTAGTGGAAGTTACACTTTCAAAAAAAAGTTTTGTTGAAATTAGCTAACACTTCACTTCATTCTATCCATTGTTTTTAGTTGGATGGAGGCAGATCTGAATGCAAACTTTCAGTTTGGACAGGGTTTAAGCAGCCAAAATGACTTGAGAAGTCATGTGAAGTATGTTCTTTAAGAAAAATTAGCACGAATAAAAAGATAAAGTGCATGCTCATTTCATGCCAAATTTAAAGTTTTCATTCTGTTAAAAATTATTCCAAATTCAAATCAGAATTTATTAAATTCTTTCAGTAAAATAGTATTATCTGAAAAAAATTCCCTGTGCATATCCTGAAAGTTTAACCTTCTAAAAAAAAAAAAATGTCTAGGAAATCCAGGAAGCACCAGTGTTTATTTCCATGCAGTCTCCCTTCTGATCGTTGACAGATGCCATTATGTTCCAGGTTATTAAACTGTAAAGGAATTGCATGAAGCCAAATAAACAGTTCCTGTTCATCGATATTCCTCGGCTGCTATGACTGATACCTCAACAATGTCTTCACATGCAGAAATCCTCTAGGCCTGCTACAGTCTAAGACGAGTTCTCCAAAGATATGAGCACTTAAACTACTGCAGACAAGCGATGACAGAAATTCTTTGCAATAAGCCATTCATGTGAGAGAAATGGAAGCCTAATGCCACTGTGGAAACCTTCTGCTTGATTTCGCCTGCTAGACAAACGCTAAACAAAGAAAGTAATAGGGACCTGCTGCAAATGCACTCCACCAATTAGAAACACACCGCACGGTCGTCTGCCCTATAGCGCGGTAGGAAGCCAGGGAAAACCATCCAATAATGCACCCATTGTTGGAAAAAACCTATCTGGAATCAATGAGAATGAAATCCCGAACAATTTACTGGAGCTGCACTGCATGTGTCTGGAAAAACACGGCCGTTGCTATTCACAGAGATTTATATACAGTATTGGTGCAAGTTCTAATTTCAATTCAGAAAAATTATTCAAATAAAAGAATGGGAAACGAAAGAGACAGCTGGTCCCAGTATGCACAAATCTGTTTGTGTTTCTGGTCGATACAGCCTGTGTGCGTGAAAAACCGAATATTGTGCGTGACAGGTGCCAGAAGCGCACAGCCTGAGACTAAGGGCCTGGCAGAGAAAAGAAAGTCAGGTAAAGAGAAGAGGCTTGAGCTACGGCCATGAGGACCATCTGCTTCAAGCATCTACACGTGGCCAAGTTGTGCTATATCAGCTTCACGTTCATTATAATCACACCCAGGCAACTTTTCCTGTAAATATTGGAGTTGATAAATGGCTTTAAAGTGATGGTCATTTTGTTACCATGTTGACACGGGAACAAGCTCGGAGACAATTAACCCCACACGACAAATTAATGACTGCATGGCAGATAACCTTTCTCTGGAAGTGTCCTTCAGTGCTATTTATACTCACAAATCTTTAAGGATACCATAATGGATCATTTGAAGGCATGCATCAATTTTGTTAGAGGAAAGTTGATGGCTGAGTCAAGAAAAACATACAACTTTTGAAGGATTTGCTATGTTGCATGAATACGAAAACTGGGACGCTGGAAGAAAATAAGCCCTGCAGACACTATGAAAGGCGGCCAAATGCTGATAAGGTATGCCAAATGCCACAGTGCTGCATCTCCCCAAAACAAGATGTGGTGCCATTTAAGGCAATTGGCAGTGCATGGTGCAGGGCTCTTGCCCTACAATAACCTGCCTCTGTGATGTCCATCCTGGCACATCATAGTTAATCACAGAGAATGGCAATGAATGGCGGCCAAAGCTGTCACTGAGATGTCCCATGTCAGCCAGCAGCATCCTCAGCACTGCTGTCTTGACCTTCACTCATCTACCCACTCATTACATCAGCTCTTCAGTGCTGTTAAATTATTAGCATTTATTAAAACATATATATATATATATAATTATATTAACTTGTTTATTTTTATTTCCATTAGAAAGAGTTACTATACATGTGTGTGTGTTTGTGTGTGTTTGTGTATGTGTGTGTGACCCTGGACCCTGGTCTTAAGTGTACTTTTTTTTTAATTAAGGTTTATACATAATCTGAAAGATGAATAATTAATATTTCCATTGATATATGGTTTATAAGGATCGGACAATATTTGGCCGAGATAATAAATATTTGAAAATCTGAAATCAGAGGGTGCAAAAAAGTCCAAATAATGAGAAAATCACTTTTAAAGATGTCCAAATGAAGTTCTTAGCAATGGAATATTACTAATCAAAAATAAAATTTTGATATATTTAAGGTACGAAATTTACAAAATATCTTCATGGAACATGATCTTTACTTAATAACCTAATGATTTTTGGCATAAAAGAAATATTTCTAATTCTGACACATACAGTTTTTTGGCTATTGCAAAAAATTTACCCCTGCGACTTAAGACGGGTTTTGTGGTCCAGGGTTACACACACACACACACACATATATATTATTATTATTATTATTATTATTATTATTATTATTATTATTATTATTAAGTATTTAAAAGTAGTCACAAATATTGTAAAAGTCATGTTGTTTGTCGATGGTCCTCATGTCCAAAACCATAATACTATATTGTAGGCGACTTGTAACTTGATGTAAGTTTAAATACGTTTATGTATTATACATTGTACTTGTAAAAATTCACGTTCACATCCTCGTGGAACTCCTAATTACAACTTGTGAACTCGGAGTTTTCTGAGAGCTGCAACTTGTCCCACTACCACCTGACCATCTCAGATTCATTAGGCGCTATGTTTAGGCATTGATAGTGTGATAGTTCTGAGTCCAAGGGTGTGAACAGCTCCAAGTACAATGTAACATGTTGTCATCTCGAAATCATATATGTTTCACACATACTCTGTCTGCAGTGCGTATGTGGTCCATGTGCGTTATGTATGCGGTGCAGAAGCAGCACTCAATGTGCTTTCACACAGGACCTGTTTGTTAGGCCACAAAGACAGCATTTATTGCATTATTATTTTAATTTCAAATCCAAACATTACTGAAAAAGCTTTTTCAGCATTGTTAATCCTCTTTTATCACGGTACAGTAACAATCTTTCATAGACATTAGTTTAAACTCAAATATAAACAATGTAGTATTCATGCATTTGACTTCTAGGTTGGTGTAATAAGTTGCTCAAGCAATTGGCAACACATTTTATCAGTATATAGCCTACATTTCTTGCTAAAAGTGAACATTTTAAAAACATTTAAAATTAAAACTCACCGCAGACAGAAACAGTCGGCTCTCATGTCTTTTCTTTTGCATTTAAATCATTACTTCAAGCAATCCTGCCGTTTTTAAAGAACTTTGTTTTTCTACTTCTACAAGTGCATCTGTTATGTTGCCTTGTTTATCTAAAAGTGATCACAACAAAGCATGCGGCATAGCAAAAATAGACTCGGTGTTTAACCCTTAGGGGACTAAGCCCTTTTTGGTCCGTTTTCTCTATTTTTACATTTCGGCTTATAAACCATATGTAATGAGGATGGACCACCATGTATTTGGTATCAATGGATTCAGAAGACCCTAAGCTACCATAAGCATGCATGCAATATGTCTATAAAGGAAGTATGACTGAAAAATTGTACAATAAACTAGAGAATTTCAAAGACGAAAATGAGATTTTTGTCAGTTATTACTGAAAATCCTACCTCACACAACAATAGTTAAAAGTTTTTGACCCAAAAATATATTTTTCAAACTCTTTGCTTGACATAAATGGGTTAATGTTCAATCAAATGTGTAAAGATCAATTAAATAATTAACTTTATTTACAAACAGTCCTAGGCGTTCTTTTTATTTTTGGGACTAAGCCCTTTTTGGTCTGTTTTCTCTATTTTTATATTTGGGCTTATAAATCATATGTAAAGGAGATGAAACACCCTGTGTTTGGTATCTATGGATTCAGAAGACCCTAAGCTACCATAAGCATGCATGCAATATGTTTATATAAAGGAAGTATGAGTGAAAAATTTTACAATAAACTAGAGAATTTCAAAAACGAAAATTAGATTTTTGTCATTTATTACTGAAAAACACACAATATAGAACAGTTTTTGAACAAAGAAAATATATTTTTTCAAACTTTTTGCTTGACAGAAATGTGTTATTGTTTAATCAAATGTGTAAAGAACAATTAAATAATTAACTTTTAAAAAAAAAAACAGTCCTAGGCATGCCAGTGAGCAAAGAAACGCCTCTCCAGGCCTTTCCAGTAATTGTTCCAGAGCTTGTTCTGCCGTAAATCTTTTACTGCTTGCCATTTTGATAAAACAATTCTGTAATAATGCTGTATCTCTCTCGAATTTATCTCTTTGTGCTCGCCAACACTCCGATCACTTTCTGCTTTCTCCACGTGATGCTGATTCTCCGATCGCTCGAATTTAGCTCTTTGTGCTCGCTAATACTCCGATCGCGTTCTGCTTTCTCCACCCTGATGCTGATTCTCTGAACGCTTATTGATTACAAGTCTTTTACTTAAGTCCAGCCAGCTTTTACAAGGCTACAGCAGAGCTACAGAGTCCTCTGAATCGCTAGAAGGCATAACCTTCCTCTGATTGGGTTAGAAAAAGACTCCTCCCAGCGGCAATTTTTCCATTGGCTGTTGCGTGTTGAATCTGCCTAGCACAATCGTTTTCATTGGCCTGTTTACGCAGTGGTATTGCGCAATAAGGGAAGTGTTTATATACAAACTGGACACCGCTGTTTTCAGCAGAATCTGAGGAAGACGGCAAAAAAAACCCGCATCTCTCTAGCATTAATAGTTTTTGAGATAACTACACATTTGTAAAAGTATGCCATTTTGGGCGGTACCGCCTAATCCGTCCCCAGAGGGTTAAACGATCGCTGCATTGCTGCAGATGCGGTGCTCCTGGAACATATAGCAAGCCAAAAAAAAAGTCAGAATTACGCTATAGATAAATCACAAATTTGACTGCGCTAATGCTGTTTTAAACGGCATAAAAAACATTTTGTATGTAAATGCAATTTATCTTTAGCATATTTCTGACTCTTTCGGCTTGCCATATACCTCAGTTTAAGTGATGGTTGTAGTTCACAAAATGCGTAAAATTGTAACGTGATCGTAACGTGTTTCGTAAATGAACAGTGAAGTAATTTTTTTGAAACAGTTAGGTACAGTTCTTTCTCACTGGCAACTACTTGGTTGTTGCGGGAAACAAACATCGATTGTAGATCACTGACAAGCTACGCAATATCGCGTTCATTATTGCAGATGAATCGCCTTCGATATCAGTGACTTACGGCTCTGTCTATTAAATGCCGCACCATTTGAAAGCAGTTGATGGGCGATTTGGCAGTAATCACGGAACCAGATTTACTGACTTAATGCGCATGATCATATCATTAGATATATCGCCCAGACCTAATAGCCACAACATATCTTTTCGTACAGAATATCACAATTGCTGTTTTTGCCTCGGTTGACTACAAATATTATGAATAAATACCTGGAAATAATAAAATTATTGTATATCTTAAAGATGCCTAGGAATTCAAAAAGGTCCATCAGGGTAAACTGAGCTACTGTATCCTAGGCATCATAAATCGTAGCACATTTCCCTCTAGAACAGGGACATCCAGAATTAGATCAATGATGAATGAAGGCATTAATTGAAAATCATCACTATAGGTGCATAAGGAGGGCCTTGTGTGCAAGATAAGATGAGGAGAGAAAAATGAGAGTAAATGAGGAAAAATGGAGAAAGGAAGTGTAGAGGAGGGAAGGAGAAGGACAGTGGTCTACTGAAGGTGATCCCCTGCCAACACTGCGTTAGTGGTAATGAGTATTGTATAGTTATTATAAATAACAATTATTTATTTAAACTACTGTATATACAATGTGTTTGCATTTAAAAACCGATAGCTACATTTGAATTTTGTGTTCATTTGAAAATATGTATTTTATTATCGAATATTGTATTTTAAGACTTTTCACAAGTTGCTAGTTAAAAGAATATTTTCACAAAAAATAAAAAACATTTCCTCACCCTCAAAGTATCCAAGATGTAGACGAGTTTGTTTCTGCATTGGAACAGATTTGGAGAAATGTGGCATTACATCATTTGCTAACCAGTGGATCCTCTGCAGTGAATGGGTGCCGTCAGAATGAGAGCTGATAAAAACATCACAATAATCCATAAAGTAATCCACACCTTTTCATCCATCAATGAATTTATTGTGAAGTGAAAAGCAGTGCATTTGTTTATTACAAATACAAAATTAAAATGTTTTTAACTTTAAACCATTGCTTGCTGCTAAAATACAAGTCCTTTACACAAAATAATGCTTTCTCAAGTGAAAAAGTCAACTCGGAATCAGGAGAGAAATATGCGCAGATCAAGCACCGTTTAAAAGCAAAAACAGTTTTAAACAAATATGTTGGTGTATTTTTATGTGAGAGGACAACAGAGGACAGAATTTTTAATGGAGAAAGTGTTATTATGGCCTGTTATTTTGGCCAGAAGCAACAGCTTTAAGTTAAAATGCCTTGATGGATTTTTTAAACACACAGCTTTTCACTTCACTTTTTTAATGTTATTATGAAATAAAATACTATTAAAAAGACTTGAAGTTCAGCTGAATTTCTCTTCAGTTGGTAATATCCTGTTAGAAACTCTCTTCAAAGTTGTCAGTGTATCTCAGAAAAGTTCCAGAAGAGTCACAAAATCAAAACATTAAACTTAAAAATGACAAAATGTCTTTTGAGCTAGTTAAAAAGGTGTTTGTTTTTGCATATTTAATTGGACAGACAGTATGTTTTTTATTTTTGAAATGGAGCACTGTGGAAACATATGTTCAGCAAGCCCCAGCAGATGTCCATCGCAGTGCTGCGGCACAAACCCAGAAAAAGCACGCGGGCATCACAAGCACTTTGAGCTAGTGTGCCATGGGCATGCTTTACTCTGACTGTAACATCTCCATCGTGCCCGTTTGAGACATTTACTCTTAACATTTTGGAAATGTGAAAGTGCCGATTGTGAAATTGATATCTGATACACAAGGATCTGCAGGGAAAACAGTGAAACAGGAAATGGGGAAAGCGATGGCACACGTATTCACAGCACATTCATACATATGAATAACGGCGGGTGAGAAGAAGAGTCGGCCAGAAAAGAAACAGAATATGGAAGTGTTGCCATCTGCAGTGTGTCTCGTGTTTGGCAGAGCCGTCCGCTTGCCCCCCTTTCACAGCAAGTGCAGATTAACAGACAAGCTGAGCTGTCTGGAAACACCAACCAACCCCCCCCCCCCCCCAGAGACGGCATTTAAAAAAAGCCTCTGCACTTTGTGATACTGCCACTGTTCAGAAATAACACCTTTCACAAACCCAAAGGATGTTCGATTTCTTAAACAACCTTTCTGCTTTGATGACAGAAGTGTGTTTAAGCTCTGATCTTGTGTTCCCTGCAGTCCGTGTTGAGTTATGCAAGTTTCTTCAGTGTTTTAAGTTATAAACTGATGTATTTAGTGCCTAAACAAACCTGCTTTCATTTGTTTTCAGTCTAGTTGGCTGGTTTGGTCTGCCTGGAGAGCTGCCCTCACAATCCGTTACCTCTCCGCAGGCCTTGAGGTTTGGTGTCAGGCTCAGGTGGTGACTGCTGGAACAGGCCTGGACTTGGACACCGGGGTTAAGGCCTAAAGTGTGTCACCGCTGGCCTGTAAAGTGATTCTTCTTACATCCAGCCGTCCGCCAGGTTTAAATGTTAATAGGTAGCATCGCTGTCTGAGATCAGTGCTGAGCTACAGCCTGCGAAACCTAAGACCCGAAAAGAAAATCCAAATGAGTTAGTAAATATTTAACTGTAATGTGGCTTAGTGGTTGCTGCATGTGTGGTGACAAGCCTTGGTGGTCATGTGGGAGATGCAGGTTTGAATCCGGGCTAAGAATTTTTTTCACTCCATAATCGGCACATTTTCTGTACTGCACTTTTAGATGGAATAAAGTGGCAAAGAATTTAACTGTGTATATACTGTATTTAAAGGAGGTGTACTTTTGCAAGATTGCTAAACAATGACTGTTTTCAAACAGGTTTCTACTGAGTCCCTAAAGGGACATGAGATACAAAGGACAAATACAAAACTAACAACAGAGATATTATGAGACAGAAGGAAAAACATATTTACTGGCTACTGTATACAGGCCACCAGGGCACGATAAATACTTTCAAATAATTTGTTGATTGTCTATCTGAGCTAGTGCTGGCAGCAGATAAAGTCTTAATTGTTGGCGATTTTAATATACATGTAGACAATTAAAAAAACACATTGAGATAAGCATTTATAGACATTCTAAATTCTATTGTGGTTAGAAAACACGTGTCAGGACGTATTCATAATCATTCTTTAGATTTAATACTATCACATGGAATCGATGTCGTTCGTGTTGAAATTCTTCAGAAGAGCAATGATATCTCAGACATTTGTCTTGTCTCGTGTATACTCCATATAGCTAATATAAGCACTTCTACATACAGAAAAGCTCTAAAAACTGCTAGAGCTGCTTACCTTTCATCTTTTTTAGAAGAAAACAAACACAACCCCTGGTATTTATTCAATACAGTGGCTAAATTAACATTAAAAAGCATCAGCAGGTGCAGAAATTTCCCAACAGCACAGCAATAATGACTTTATGAACTTTATAACTTCCAAGATCGACACTATTAACCATGCAGCTGTCAGCCACAGTATTGCATCAGATTCAATCAGTTTATATCTAGATTAAATCTAGATTGAACACCCGATGTACCTGTTACACTGTAAGTTGAATGGCATCTACGCTAATATTAGTCTGTTTTATTCTTATTCCAAGGTCACCGTAGCCACCAAGATCCAGTCCTTTTTTTTTTTTCCATTTCTGTTACCAACACTATTGAAAGATAACAGAAATGAGCAGGACAATGACATCACTGAATCAACAATGAACTGACTTTAACTGATAAACTAACTTTTTCTATTGTGCCCTTGCATTAACACCTTAAGGCTGCTTTGACACAACCTGTACTGTATAAAGCGACATGTAGATAAAGGTGACTTGACTTGGCTTGATGAACCAGATACCTTGTTGTAAGATAACTTGTTAGTTAAAAGTTGAAACAACAACAACAACAACAACAACAACAACAACAAAACACATTTGACTGAGACGAAATGTGAAAGTCTCCTCAACTGGCCCCACATATGCCTATAGAGCTTACCTTTAGAGTCTCCTTCTACACTCTTTCTTATTGAACTGATTTCCTATATTTCACATGCATGTCTCTGACTATAATTGTACGTCTATACTTGTATCCATGTTCACAACGTGAACATTTTTAGCATAGTCAAGTAAAAAAATTGTAAGGCTGTCATTTAATTGCTGTGCATTATTATGTAAAACACTGTTGGCTTTGTCATTTATATGTTTCGAAAGTAGCCGAGGCTGGATGGCAGCCACTGAGGATTGTTTTACAGTGGTGGTCCATGCCCAGAATGCCCTGCAGTGAAACAGTTCAAATCACTTTAGAAAGAGACTGTGTACCAGTTTATTTGGCAGTGAGCAGTACAGTGCATTACTAAATTAGTATGCCTGGTCTGTAAACAATACTTTAGTCCAATTGGACAATATTACAAACCATTGTGAGGACTGAAATGTTTCTCCCATTGGCTGGCTGTCACATAATGCTTTGCTGTTGTGGCTGATTGTCCCTAACGCAAGACATGGGTGATTATGGAAGATTAATGGTGAGCAATGGTACGAGGGACTGTGACTCTGTCGCAGGAGGGATGGCTTCATTAGTTACTGCTCTTAATTAGCGTAATTACCCTGAGCTTGTCCTCTTTAAATGTTCAATTATGCGTCTAAACCGCTCCCTCTGCTCAAATCGCTCCACATAGTCATGAAGCAAAAATGTGATTGTATTCGGGTCATTCCTCCAATCCTTTTTTGGAAATTGATGTGCTTGTTGTTTTATGGGAAGTCTTTATATATATATATATATATATATATATATATATATATATATATATATATATATATATATATATATATATATATATATAAAGATATATATAATAAAATATATATAATATGTGGTCATTCTCAAGCATTTAAACATTATTTATTGTGATTTTTATTAAAATAGTTGATTGTATTCAATTGTGTTTATACATTTCACAAGTATAACCAGGGAATGCATTAAGAAAGTTAGTGTAAATTACTGAAATATATCTTTAAAAAGGTGTTTTTTTGTGTGTGGAAAATTCACTATTTTATTCACCTAATTGTGATATTATGATAAAAGTAAGCTAACTGAAAGTAAATGTAATTTTTGGAAACTGTACTTTTTTTTTTTTATTGAACATTAGCATAGTAGGGAGGAACTTTTCCAGTAAATGCAGGTCCCTTTTTAAAACATTTTTATGGACATTAAGGCTGATTTGTCAATAACCAGATTCGCATTTTGCCAAGCCGAAACAACATTGGCTGATGTCACATATTCTCGTTTTAATTTTCCTGCTGTTCTATACTGCGTTCAGACAGATGCTGGGTAACAAGTGGTTTAAATCACATTATGAAGGAGAGCTGTCAGCAGAAACATCATTAGTAAACTTCTTTAGTACATGTTATTAATTGGTTATATGTTTTTGCAAAGACTCAGATTTCCAAATTCTTTTCTCTTTTGGTGGTATTGTATGTGAACTACTGTATGAACATAAACACTAATACAACACTGACTAGATTTTGCTCCTGCATCCAATGTCCTAGTTTCCCCTTCGTGGGGATTAAAGATCAGGGCCACTATTGGCCTTTGTGTCCACTCTGTCATTTCAACCTCCCCTTGTCCTTTAACCTAGATGCGTGCATGAAATATAGCCAAAGGACTCTTCCATACTGGGCTTCACAAATTCAGGCCTGAAATTAGCATAGGCCAGCAGATGCTCTTAGCAAGAGCTCAGTGGCCTTTCTGAGGTATTGCCTCAGGAGGAAAAACTAAATTAAATTTTTCTCTCTCTCTTTTTTTTTTTTTTTTTTTTGGCAACAACTCTGGACTTTCACATTTGTGTTTGGTCTTGGTTTGGTCTGATTAGGTTTCATGTCTTGTCTTTACACTGAGCCAAGGCTGCTGAAATTCCATCTTGTCACTGCACCCCCAAATATTTTAATATTCAGACTGGACCTGGACACAGAATATCTAGATATCCTTGTTTATTCTAGCTCACATTTAATTTTTTATGTATTTCAGGATTTATTTATGAAAAATCTTTTTTATTTATTTATTTTACTATAATTGTTTTTCTTTCTCTTTTTTTACTTGCCATTTTTGCATGATTTTAATTATTTGTTTGTATTTTAAAAGTTTTATTATTTATTGTATATATATATATATATATATATATATATATATATATATATATATATATATATACAGTATATATATATATATATTATTATTATTATTATTATTTTATTTATTTTTTTCAGTAGAAATTAGTTTATAAATTAGCTCACCCTTTTTTATACAATGAAAGCGAATGCTGACCAAAAACAGCATAGCAGTTTATACAAATTATAACCAGATTTTTCTGGTTCAAACTCTTGTGTATACAACCATAGCCATGAATTAATGTGAAGCAGGATTAGTGCACCATAATATGACTCATTAATCAATGAAGATGGAGGCTCATTGAATCTTGCGCATGACTATGTATTCACCACATGCTATATTTATTCCTACCTTCTTTTTTTCTGGTTAGTTTCACCCCTTCATCCCAAATGTTTGCAGGTCAGGTCAACCATCCTGTAATTCCACCATGCCCCCTCCAAAAAAAAATAATTCAGAAAAGATGCAACAACCATATGGACAGAACACTAGGGGCTTCAGGCAATGAAGAGGAAGAACCTTGGGCCGTTCAACTGAACGAAGCAAGCAGGGTCTCAATGAACCCCTCCTTCTTCTGAAAAGCCTCCTCTTGCCCCATGATATCTCACCCTGAAGCGCTGGAGCTCATGAAGACGGTGCACTGGGAAATGAGGAAGGGGGAGGCAATGCCTGCCAACAGCAGGTGTTTGTCCATCCTTCAGGGAGCAGGCAGCAGGCTGGGTACTGATGTGTGGCGGAGAGAGGGGGCCTGGCAATCTGGTGCAGAAAGGTGCAGTGTCTGGACAGGCAGATAGACCGAAAAAAGATTCAGGTTCAGATGTTTAGACAGTACAACCCACCATCAGAATCAGCCTAATATTGCTTTTTATAAAGTCGTAAGAACATGTTGTCACCTTTGAAGTTTTGTGTCAGGTGAAGGCCAGCGGTTTTTTTGTTTTTTTTTGGCCCAGGTCACCCTTTGCTGGCTGAAGCGCTATCAGGCTTCTGCAGCTCCACTTGAAGCAGCTTCCAACATCATCCTCTCCCTGCCTCTAGGTTTGGCATTTGAGCTAGAAATTGGCCCTTGGCCCCTAGAAAAATAAATAAATGAACAACTGGCTTTGTTCTTGTTGTTTCCATACTTGCGAAGTGCTGTAGGTTTGTGTGTAAATTTTTTGGCAATGTTCTTCTCTTAATTTTTTTTTTTTTTTTTTTACGCGCAATTGTTAAATGAAATACTTTATTTAGTATACAGAGGTGACTAAGAAGGCTATCATAAATACAAAAATGCTCAGAAAAGTATAAATATTGTGGCTCGACTGTGGTCAAACCTGATTGGGAAACCTGTTCAATAACAGTCATTATTTTTGCATTAGTATAGTTAGCGACACTAACATTGCACACTAACAAACTGAACTATGTTTTTTGTTTGTTTTTTGACTGGCAGGTTTTTCCACATTACCATATTAAGTATATTAAATATCGAGCGTCCTGGTGATCCTGAGATTATTGCTACAATTTAGATTCACTGGAAGGCAAGCAATTTACATTTTTTTAAGGTTCACACAGTATTAGTCAGTATAAGTCTTAGAATTATTATTTCTTAGGACAAGCACTAATACAAAGAGACTCGAAGATATACGTGTACAGAAATGCGAAAGAGTATAGTGCTTTAAAATGAATGTGGACAGCTCAGACTGATTGAGATAAGAAAATGTGTTGTTCCAAGTGAGATTTTTAAATGTTTTTGAAAGAAGTCTCTTAAATAAAATATTAATACAATTACATTTTTAGCAGCCATTACTCCAGTCTGATTCGATGCTCAAGAAACATTTCTTATTATTATTAAAGTTGAAAATGCTTGTGCTCCTTAATGCTTTTGTGTGGAAACCCTGAGGAATTTTTTGATAAATAGAAAGTAAATTAAAAAATTAAAAAAATTATTTTCCTATTTATTTATTTTTTCATTGTTAAATACTTTATTCTGTTGAAGATTAATATACAGAGAGAATCGTTGATTATAGACTTTGCTCAAGAGCACTTTGAGGCATTTTTGAAACCGGCCAGATCATTACTGGATTTCTCTGGACTTCTTTTTCATCTCTAGGAGAAAGAGTTTATTTTAAGTTGCAACAAGGTCTAATAAAAAATAAAATAAAAACTATCCCATGGGCCGTTAACTCTTAAATTGTGACCACATGCAGCGAAGATATTATTTATAAACCATAAGTTCCGAAAGAAACAGCTTTGTTCTTTTTGTTGTATCTTTGGCTGCACTCAAGACTCAACAAACATTCAGACAAAGGATCGGCACTCAAGACACCGCATGCTATCTCCAGTCATCAACTGAAGACAAGCCATCCGCGCGTTCCAAAATGGCACGGAGCACTAGCGCGGTGTCTTTGGCTTTAGAGATGTTGTGGCTGTCATATTCAGCAAGAACCATGTGCTGTGTGTAAGACTGCCATATGATGGGGAACCTGTCCAGCTTGAGATGGCTCCTGTCCCATGTGGGCAACCCAACCCCCCCTTAGCTATCCCATTTCAGGCTCTTAAGTTTTTTTGTTTATTCTTTTTTGGTACAGCACGTCGACACAACAAACAAAATGGGTTTTCACAGCAATTGTGGCCAGGCTGGCTGTGAACAGTGGCTCACAGTCTGGATCTGGCTGAGGAACGCTGTGCTTGAGGAGGGAAATCTGTTTCCTGTCCGCACAGCTCACAGCCAGGTCTTCAACTGTGGCTAATATAACCGTTCCCACTCGGTCCGGCCACATTCACTGCTCATCCAGTGCCTTGGATCTCCATGGGGTGTTATGTACATGTGTCAATTTGCAAGAAATAAACTCAACAACTTGTGTCTGTTCTTTGTGGCCAAGGTAGGTTTCATGTATATATAATAGCTACCTAAATTTCAGTGTGTCAGACAGCAGCTGACGCCTCAGGTGACCTGTGCAGCAGTCAAATAAAATGATATCCGCTCCACACACCTCTGTAGATTTGGAGAGTCGAGACCGAAGCACTTGGCAGAAGTCTGCAAGATGTCTTGTAGTCCACAACTACTAGGAAACAGGAACAGAAAAACACAAAATGAAAATGCTGTGTGTATGTGTGTCCAGTCAAACAAATTGGTCATACACAAAACAAAACTAGTTTTACACAAAACTATGCAATGTCTATTTAAATAAATAAATCAAAACCTTTTAGAATTTTAACACTTAATATTAATGCCCACATTTCTTTAGAAATATATAGATCTTAAAAAAATATGAAAATTAAGTTACACAAAAAACGTCTTTATATCTTCTTTAAAATCTTTATATGCAGCGAAGCTATTGTTGTTTGTTAAAAACATTAAATATTAAGTTTACTTAATGATCAGTTTTTTATCTAATTATAATTTCTTATCTTATAAGTTATATTATTATATCTACCTTATAAATCATACATAAATATACATTATACAACACTGTTAAACATATCTATTATTTATGTTTTTGCTGATAAAGTATGAATATTAACTATTAAATATATAGATATAAAAAGATTACATTAAATTTCACCAAAAACTTCTTAATTTCTTCTTTAAAATCTTTATTTCCTTTCATTCAGTTTTTGTTTGCAATAAAAATATTAAATATGAAGTTTACTTGATCAGTTTTTATTAGATTGTAATTTATATTATAAAATCTACCTTAGAAATTTTAATCATAGATTAATATACATTATACAATATCGTTAAAAATTATTTATTTTTTGTTAATAAAGTATGAATATTAAAATACACCGAAACATATTAAATATAAGGTTTACTTAATGATCAGGGTTTTTCATTTACATCAATGTTTTAATGTATTTATTGTATATTACTTTATACAGTATCGCTAAAATGGTAGATGATGGCATATGATTTGCTTGCATTAAATAAAAGCCATTATTTTGCAGTCAGTGTTGAAAGCTAAAATAAATATAACCATTTATTTTTTGCATTTTCTCTTTCCTGGCAACCACCGCACCAGACATTTGATATTATCGCTGATGTATTTGGCGTACAAAATCCATCACCTCCGGGCAAGACTTCATCCAAATTAAATAGCGTAATGCAAGGTGGGGACCAGGAACATAAATGAATATATTAATTGTGCAGATCAAACCATTGTCTTCAAATGTGCAAATCCGAAATCCTAGCCTACTTTAGGCAGATTTAATTTACAAATACCATAAAGCCAAGCCTTCGTGCATTTTAAAGAACTTAGTTGTGAACCGAGTAGCTTTCTTGTTTATTTAATCAGGTTCAGAATATAAGAGATGGTCTGAATAAATTAAGCCCAATTGCAAGCATTCATCCTTCTGCATTGCCAATGAAGTCCAGCAGAGGGAATCCAAATGCAATACACCTTAATCCAGGTGTGTTCATTTAACCATGGCTTTATGCTAGCTGTATTTATTTTTAACTCATATTATGAGTTTAATTTATTTTATTTATTTATTTAATTAAATGCATATATTAGTCTGTAAAAAGTTTTTGATTTAAGATTTTTACAGACTGTCCGTGCACATTATATCTTATAAGACTGCTCTTGTCTGCTTGTTCTAGCTTCAGTCAACACTTCTTTGTACACGAGACCTCAGGTTACTTGTATATTTTTTTTGATGTACAGTCAACTTGTATTTGATTAGGTTAACAGAAACATTTGCATAATTGAGTGGCTTTTATTCTGTATTCCTTATAGGACTTCAGCTAGGCCCAGAGCACATCCTTGGTGTGTGTCTGTGTGCATGTCAGTGGCCAGTCAGTCATTCGGGCTGTATCTGCTGTCACCCTGCATCAGACTCGCTCTCTCTGACAGGTCGTATTCAAAACAAGGCGTCAGGACAATGGCCCGAGCTGTCAGGGGAGATGGAAGCATTTGCTGGGAGGAAGACAGCGATGGGGTCACTGAAAATGTATGCAAATTTGACATTTCTTCACTCATTTGCATACATGGCCTTCACATCAGACTATTTATTTATTTATTTATTTACATACCCCAAACGTTCATAGGTGTAATCATAATCATAAGAGTTATATGTGTATTATTTGTAGCATGAAAGCACTGGTACCTTGTAAGGGTTTATATGGGTCCTTTGAAACGATAACGCGGGTCGCAGTGAAACATTTCCTACATCACAGAACGTAATAGATATCAAAATAGTTAATGCAGATAGAGGGACCTAAAAAGAAACTATAAAGGATTTTATGGACATTCAGGGGTGGATAATGAATATTTCCATGAATTAGATGTACGTTTCAGACATTTTAACTTTCATTAAAACCTAGAGGTTCAATTTAGTGAAATCATTACATTTGTATTCATAGAGTTGCTATTATGTAATTTCTTCAAATAAAATTTGAGCTATTAAATATGTAAATATTTGTATGCTTGCATACAAGTAATAGAATAAATTTAAGATTAAAATGATTCTCTTATACTGGGATTCTGCATTGTCTGTCGTTGGTTATTTAGTTATTAATTTATAGTGTCAAAATAAAATGTTAAAGTTAATTTAGTATTTTACATGAATGCTTAAAAAATAAAGAAAAAACGATATCAAAAGCTATTAATATCTTCTGTAAAAGTGTATCCAGGGTGGCCTTCTTATACCTATTTTAATATATTATATTTTGTGCTATAACAGCTAAATTAACAAATGTTTATGTTTCCTATAGTAAAACATTGTCTAATGTATCATTGTGAACATGCTACACTTATATCTAAATTTTTCAATTTAAAAAGTAAATCCATATTGTTTTAGGGGGGCATCTTCCCTCGTCTTACCCTCCCGAAAGGGGAGGAATGGCTTTTGATGAGATTGCATTTTTGACCTTGTGTTCCCTGTTATGTGACGTATTCTGCTTGTGCTGTCTGTATAACATGGTCCTCTCTGTTTTAATCAGAATGAGTCAGCCTCCTTGCTTTACGTGGACAGCATAACCTAAGACGCATTTACAGTACATTCTGATTGTACACAAATACACAAGCCACCTGACACCTTGAGAGACCTGGCGTCTGGACAAAGATAGTGACTAGGTCACCCAGGCTTGGCTTTCCCACGCAATCTGTGCTCGTGGTTTTGGAAGGGCGTCCCAATCCTCCTCCTCCCCACCCCACCCAGACCCCCTCTTTGCCAGGGCTATGTGTGCAGATCTGAAATGCCTACCATCCTCCATCGTCTCCAACTGAAGATTACACACCTGTCTGGCATCCGTGAGCAGTCAGGGATGGAGGCAGAGCCGCGCAGATAGCAGCCAGCTCTGCTCCCCTGTCCCAGATCGCTCTGATGTCAGCTGGCTGTGAAAGGTAAAGGGCCTTGTACTGACCAGAGACTGTGATTAAGCTTGAACTGGGATGTGGCAAGAGCTCTGGACCAGCGCCACGCTGCCCTTGTCTATGCAAGCCACAACGCCAAGATTCTCCAGCCCTGGTGAGACCAAGTCTGCAACAAAAAGGAAGTGAGAGAGGATGCACAGTACACAATCAAGGCTGTGATTGCATTAGTTATCTTTATAAACTGTAGATTTTGTATGCAATTCTGTGTCCATAATATTTATTTGCATATTACAATGTACTGCATGAGTAAATGTGATCTGTAAAAACAAACCTACTGCTCTACAAATCAATCTAGATTCTTACAACTTGGCTATGTATACAATTAGTATAAGGCCAAACAGCCTACGTTTTAGACCAGTTGAAGTTGTATGCATTCCCTCGAGATCTATTTAAACAGAGGCTGAAGCATCTATTCTCTTTAGGCAGCAAGCAATGAGGCACGACAGTAGGACAGTGGCCAAGTTTACTCCAGCTATTCTCTCTAATGCAAAGTTACTGCGCTGCTGCTTCAGCACGCACTAGAGAAGACATGGCTACCTAGCCGCTGGTAAATCTGTGCATGGCTGTCACGTCAAACCTTTATCCAGAACACAACACATGACTTATGCTGCATTTTTTGTCAATACATAGTTGAGCGCAAATAAAACCAAGAACAACACCCTCTCCAAATGAAGTAAAACAGCATATGTGACCAGATTTTATTGTAAATGCATATAAAAACTATCACTGATGAACAGTGCCGTAATAATGTCACATTATTTATTATATTTTTTCCTATCTATTTTGTACCTAGTGTGAATGCAATGTAATTAAATAAAAACCTTTTTACCTTTTTACAGATGTCACTGTAGAAATATACTATTCACAGTCGGCCACGGTTAATTTCATATGTGTAATTATCGTAATTATGCGTAAATTAAAGTGAGTGTCATTCAGCTGGCCATGTGATCTTAACATGTCAACCCCATGAGATGCCCCACTCCACGTGCAGTAAAATGTAACAAAACCTTTTTTTTAATTTCTACTAATATGAGTTTTAATAGTTTTTTTTTTTCTTTTTTTTATTATAACCATTATTTTTATTTTTATTTTCTTGAGGGTAAAAAAAATTCAGTGTTCCTTAAGACCATTTAGCAATTGTTTTTGTTGTAATTTCTGAGAGTAAACACTATGATTTCTGCTTTAATTCAACTGAAAAGTTTGAGTGAATTTCTTCAAAGTAAAGCGTCCCCAGTCTAGAGCCCTGAGGGATCACATGGGTTTTGATACAGAGTTACAGTGCCAGCAGTCATCTGCTCATGTCTCTTTTTAACATATACTCTCACCTTCTCAAAATGCCCCTCACCCATACTGATTGGCCTGCATACACTATTCATGGGATCCGTAACTGAAAAAACTTAATCTCACTGTACATTAATTACATTTATCCAAATATGAACATGTCATTTGCCAGATAATGGAGGTTGGGAGTTGTTGTTGTTGTTATTTGGTGGGGTGAAAGTTCCTCTCTAAGGGAAGAGGTGGATGCAGGGTGGCTACCCCGTCTTAACCCTCTAGCACTGAATGCACCGTCAACCCGCTTTTTCATTTCATGTGGAAAAACAAACTAATTACGTGGAAATATGATAATTTATTGTGCTGGAGGAGTCGCCTAAGATTAATTAAGAGTCTGTGCAACCCTACTTGTTTCCTTGCTCTAATCCACATCTCTCTCTCGCTCTCTCTCTCTCTCTCCTCATCCACTCAGCTAACATGCGTTATTTCACCTAGGGAGTATTGCCCTTTCACAAGCCATGAACATTAGTGACCAGTCTGGGCCATTTTGCATCAAAGTCAGACTAATTTGCATAATTCTGGGATTACTCCCTTTTTACTGCCAGCAATGGTCAACATCTCCCATGATTCCTCAAGACCACCACCCCCTCACATCCCAAAATTCTCACACTGCTCTTCAAATACAGCATGCAGTAGAATCCCTTACCTGATACCTCAGGGAAGACTGTGGGCATCCCCTCTACAGATTTACTCTTCATTTATCCCTGATCCCTCCACATATCACACACGATTCATCAGTGCACATTACATTTGACAAGTCCTCACTGCAGGAGCTTGTCAATTATCCTCTGGTGGCCTATAGACTTGCACTCACACTTTAGGCTTGTCTTAGAGTAACCCCGGTAAGATCCCACAATCCCAAAGTGGATGTTAGCGTTCAAAGAGCCCCAATTGGTGTTAATAGTACAAGTGCTTTTGTTTGATATGCTAGTAAGATGCATTTACTTAGTACAGTCATGTAATTCTTCATCTAATGGCCTGTGCATAGAAATTAACTAAGCAGGGTTTTCTTAGCAGTGTCGCAGAAGAACCATTTTGGGTCCCACAGAGAACCTTTTAGTGAACAGTTTCATGAAATTTCCATTTCAAATGACTACTGTTCGTTTTAAATTTCTATTCACCAATGAATCATGAAAAAAACAATCATGATAATAAAATGGACATTATTCCATAGTCTTCAGTTTTCATGGACGCCATGCCAGTGGTCGTCATGATTGTTGCACTTGTAGTTAGTAAGACAGTGTCCAGGCAACTGAGACTGATATCCTGTGTGGCGGACCCACCACAGATGTTGGTGCGAGTGACAGGCATCCGGGTTATCTCTGCGCTCTCAAGCCCAGCAATTTCAGAGGTTGTACCACCTTCCACTGGCCTTCCAGTAATGCCAGTTGCCATTTTTTGTGTCTGGGCCATTCACACCGGATTCATTATAATTTCAGTCCATGAGTCCATTCCAGAGCCAGCTCAAATCCATTAATCCTCTTCAGAGCCCACTTCAGCCCATGAATCCACTCCAGAGCACACTCCAGTCCATGAGTCTGAAACATAGACCGCTGCAGTCCATGAGTCCGATCTATAACCTACTTGAGTAAATGAATCTGCTCCAAAGCCCGCTCCAGCCCATTAATCTGCTCCAGAGCCCACTCCAGTGCTCACTCCTATGTTGGCCCCAGCCTGTGAGTTCCCTGCCTGTCCTGTCAAAGTGGCCATTCCTGAATCCCTTGTCTACCCTGTCATGGCCAAGAAGGCTGTTCTTGAACTCTCTGCTTGCCCTCTGATGAGCCCATCTCTGATATCTTAGTCTGTCCTGTCATGGCCAAGGAGGCCATTTCTGAATTCTTCCCTTTTCCAGTAATGACCAGGGAAGTTGTCTCTGAACCCTCAGCCTGCGTTGTCACAGCAGAAGTTGTCTCTGAACTCTATGCCTGCCAGCACCACCCTGGTGGTCTTCTGCTCCACCCTGGTGGTTTTCAGCTCTGCCAAGGTAGTGTTCGGCTCCACCATGGTTTATGTTCCTCATCCACAGGTCTGACACTCCATCGCCCCACATGTTGTGTCTCCGCTCCACCGCTTTACGTCATTGTCACTGTGTCAAGGACTTAATTTCCCACAAGCCACTACCTGGACTTTTTATACCTGACTGAAGACACCTTTCCCTAATTATCTTGTAATCGCTGCCTATATAAGCCAGTTTGTCTCACTGCTCACTTGCTAACCCTAACCTGGTCTTGTTTTCAAGTCTCATAGCCAGGATTGCTCTGTTTCTCTGAACTCCTTACTATGCCTATGCTTGGACTGATTTTGTGTATGACCTCATGCCTGTCTGACTACGATTGTGGATTACTCCTTTACATTATTAAACTTCTTTAATGCATTTGGATCCTAACCTTCGCCTCCCTTCCATAGCAGAAACACATTGTAAACTTAAAAATTAAAACTTTTTGGTCTTAATAAGCACCTCTCACTTTTTCGCATCTGTTTCCAACAAGAAATACGATAATATTTGACACAATCTGTAAGGAAGTGAGGAAAAACACAAAGACTGCATTTGTTCACAACTTGCAAAGTGCAGTGAAAAGGCTGCCATTGGGCTTCAGGGTCAGATACCATGCCAGCATCACCAGTCCTACTACTGTTGATTAGCTGAACGAAAGAGGGATATCACCTTATTTGATCCTGTGACTGTAAGGCGTTAAAACAACATTTGCATCCTCCCAGTCTCCAGAGATTATGTAAGTATTAACTGTTAATTAAAAAGTTCTTTCTGATACTCTTTTGCCAACTTTTGGGAAACGGTTGGTACTTGGTTGATCAAAGCTCGCTTTAAACTCAATCACTGCACTTTATTATGCTAATACAGGAGATTTTTACATATGTTATGTATGAAACCATTTACATTGATTTTTCTAGTCTACAAATGGCCAATTGTCTGTAAACTTCCCAGCTCAAGCTAACCACATTTCTGCGGCTCACTGGGCTTGCATTTCCCAAATCAACAGTCAAGAAGCTACATTAACTTGGTACCAGACAAAAAGTCAAGGCCCAAATATGACAGACGCCAAAGGCCAAGGTGGGCACTCGGCCAGTGCCGCTACTGCGAAAGGGTAGCAGTCAGAACACATCAAGAGTGAGTGGACACTTCAAATGCCATTAAAACTAAAGCGTATACAAGTTGCTGGCATCCTCTCAACTCTGTGACAGTGTCAAACATACTTGCAAAGATGACATTGTAAAATAAAGGTGCTGTTTCTTATACTGCAATAAAGCTACAGAAAGTGAAGGGATGTAGTACACATTCAGAGCTTGTTTTTTAGTTATACAGTAATAATATTCGAGTCCACTTTCTATTACCAAGTCCAAATAATATCCTCACATAATACTTTAGAGATTTGAAACAAAAAAGTTGTCCCATGTTCCTTGCAATTTTGTATTTCAGCTACTAAAAGCTACACTAATTAATAAAATTATCAATAACATCACTGCTGTAGAGTCCATGTGGACCTAGTTATTAATGTAAATGATAAAGAACTAAACATAAGGACATAATACACCTTGAAAGTTGTCTTTAAGCAAGGCGACAGGGTATTTTCAGCCAGCAGCTCGGGCTGAGCTGGAAACAAGTGACTGCGATTTGTGTCATGGTCTCGTTAAACATGCCTCAACACATTCTTGATTAGATGCAGCACTAGATTAATTAGAAGCGACGTGTTGGCGCCATCAGCTCTGTCTGCATGCAGCGTCAGATCTGTTAATCATTCACTACTGTATAAGAGAGAGAAGGAGTTAGATAGTGAAAAGCACCATATTTTATATGTAATTTTCATTTTAAAATCCTCAAAGGATGTTTACTATTTTGTCCTGCCAAAAAAAAAAAAAAAGAGCAAAAATTAGGCCTACTCAAAGGAATCCAGCAAGTGAGGGGTGCCATCATTAAGCAGGAAATGCAGGGCTCAAACTAGGGCAGGACAACAAGTTGTATTTTCATTACAGCATGTGTTATAACACTTCAGCTCTCCAGAGACTTTTGATATATGTATGAGAACGTTAGCTCTCCTACAGTCACTGTCGGATCTCATAAACATCTACATTTATTTGATTGGAAATACAGCAAAAACCATAATATAGTGAAATAATTTTCAATTTTAAAATGTATACATTTACATTTTAAATGGTTTTCTATTTGAATATATTTAAAAATGTTATTAACGTAATGCAAAGCTGAATTTCCAGCATCATACTCCAGTCTTCAGAAATCTGCTGAACATTTCTAATCATTATCAATGTTGAAAACATTGCTGCTTATAATTCTTTTTTCACTTTTATCATTTTTTTTTTCAGAATTCTTTTATGAATAGAAAGTTCAAACGAACAGCATTGAAATGTATTTTTTATAACATTATGAATGTCTTTGCTGTCATTTTTGATCAATTTAATGCATCCTTGCTGAATAAAAATATAAATTTATTAAAAATAAATCTCACTGAGCCCAAACTTTTGAACAGTAGTGCATATATAATTTCAATAGTTTTACAAGATGTCCAGAATTTATTTCTAATGTATTATTTCTATTTTTCTCTCTGAATTGTTCTGTATTACATTTCTATGCTTATTTCATGCATTTTACAATATAAATATTTATTGTTAGTTTCTCACCCCCATGCAGAGGCAGAGGGGGTGGACAAGAGTCACCAGCCCATATTATCCATCTGGGGTTGAACAGAGTTGCACAGCAGGGGAGCGGCATGCCTTTTGTCCCGCCATTTGTGAATTATGTAAGTGCGGATGTGCTACAGTTTGTCCAAACATCTTTGTGTTAAGGTTACTTCTGTTCCCCAGGCCATAAAATATCAAAGCAAACAGGGTTGCCTCTAAGAAAAATTGAAAACTTACTCAAAGCTGTTACTAATTTCAGTTCCTCGACTCATAAACCAGTCTTTTTTTCATCTAACCTCCTTTTTGGAGGGTGTTTCCATTTTCTGGAAATAAGAACAACTGGGTTTGTGAGAAGTAGAAACCTTTGGAACAAGTGTGCACATTTTTCATGTCTTTTCTGTTGCTCTGCTGGGTTCTGCTGCTCTGCTTCAAGGTAGGGCGCGAGAAGCAAATGCAAAGAGGCACAATTTTAGTGTCTTTGGTTCTTATCCCCGGCTCTTTATCTGTCTTTCAGGCTCTGTTAGTGTTTTGCTAACGGTTTTCTTCAGCAGGGGGGCAGTCTGCTGTTTGAGGAGGGCTGAACTGTTCTGTTAGTCTGCACACAGTGAAGGATACAGGCCAATTGTGGATTCAGCTGTAGGTATGTTATTCTTCTCAATCCTCAGTTATGTTTTTTTTAAGACTAATAAAACATTGCAAAACAAGATTAAATTTGAATGCAAATCCTACTATCCTTATTCTCACAGGTTTTATAACACATTCATGAGTTCCCAACTTTATTTTTTTCTTTCTTTTTTAAAATAAAATCAATAATTTTATTCAGCAAGGATGTGTTAAATTGATAAAAAGTGATAGTAAAGAAAATATATTATTAGAATATATATTATTAGAAATTTCTTTTTATTTTGAATAAACGCAGTTCTTTTGAACCTTTTATTCATCAAATATATTAGACAGCAGAACTGTTTCCAACACTCATAATAAATCAGAATATTAGAATGTTTTCTAAATGATCGTGATCACAATTTGAAGAACTAAAACTAAACCGGGAATAAATGAATGAAAAATTCATATAAAAATGGGAGCACATAACAAAATCACTTAATTTCAAACTAAACTTAAAGCTAATTCTTATTATTAATAAATACTCAAATAGTAAGTAAATAATACCAAAATAATACTGTTTCATATTGTAGAAAAGATTATTATAAATGTGTATATAATATAGATTCAAAATACCATAAATGTTTAAAAGTATTTCAAAAGTATTTAAATCACGGTCTTTTTGCACTTTATTTAAATTTTGCTTATTGTATTTACCTATGAAAATAATTAAATAATTTGTATTTATTGTGACTTCCTACCAGTGTTTGGAAAGAAAAATTATGTGACATATTTAATAAAAAATAATGTCAACATTAATCCATTTGTTTTATAATTGATTTGTTGTTTTACTTCATCTGTTGTCCAGGTGGAGTTTCAGGCCATCGATGGCTCATTTGTGCCAAGTCTTCCTATCTTAATGCACATCTCTATCCACACTCCAACGCTCCTCGAGTCTCATGGAACATGGGTAAGTTAGCGGATAAACTAAAATAGATAATCTTCTAAATGTGAGACTGAGGTAAAACATCTCTATTCGTACAGGGTTGGATCTGCTGGAAGGCCAATCCAGAACAATCACATGGGAGCACCTACAGGTTGTTGATAACGACAACATAGATGCTGTCAGCCATATAGCTATGTATGGCCCACTTAATGGACACTTCAGTGTTAGAGGTAAAGGATTCTAATCAGTCACCTCTCTGAAAGTAGAAACCAATCCAAATGTAATTTCCATGACCTTTCTCCACTAATGTGTCACAGTCTCATAAAGTGAAACCCACTCTTTTATTCCTTCTCCATCCATGTGATAACCATCCTTAATGTGGGCATCATTCTTGAAAAATATGCCGGGTGGCCTGCATGGGTTTGCTAATCAGGTGCAAAATGCTTTGGCGACACTTTGCCAGGAGGCATCGACCAAAGATGTCTTTAGAGCCACTCCAGCTGACTTTTGTTTGCAAAGACCCTAAAAGTAGCAGATTGGAAAGGTTCATGGCGTTTTTTATTGCCAGATGTCCAACACAAGGTCATTTCTCTTCCATCAGATGATTATCTTAGCAAGCTTTGAGAACTGGTGACAATCATGTGTTTATCTAAAAAGTTTTATCCATTGGAATATTCCAAAGTAGGAAATGAATGGGATAGTTCACCCAAAACGACAGTAAAACATATTTGGAATAACATGAGGTAAATCAAATGATGACAAAAAAATTTTTTTAAAGGCAAGGCAGAATTGTTATTTCAGGGACTGAATGGGATGTTCTGCTGCATGCATTCTCCCATGGAAGCTGCGGAAGGTTGTTTTTGTGTTTCCTGGTTTGGAGGATTTCCAGGCCCATGGCCCCGTTCCTTGTCTCATTTTCTGACAGAACACCACCTGATCAGCAGAAGCCTCCAGCCTACTCAAACAACAGCTCCTGCTTTAAGCCAAAACCTTCATTTAATTGGTGTTTACGTTTTTGAGGATGATGTGTCACTTTGTGATCCCTCTTGTTGAGAGCAGATTCATCCCATAATGTTGGCACCAAATCCGCTTCAAAAGCACCTCATTTTACTACTGGATGATTGAGCTAAACAGCAAGTTGTGGTCCAGAATGGACCGGTCTCTCTTGAGAACCTAGATTGGGATTGGGAATTGCTCACGTAGACCTCAAACTCAGGCTCTCCGACCCTTGGGATAGTCCTCAGTCAGCCTTCGGCCAAATGGAAAGCTGCCGCCCAATGTCCTCTTCTGTTGAGTATCTATATGGAGACTTTTTTTTTGGGCCTGTTGCCCACAGCCACCTTTGGGCCCAATTACTAACTTGTTTCTGCATTGGACTTGTGGCCATTTCCACCTGAAAAAGTTGCTAATTAGGTTTGCTGTGCAACCAGTCATCATTCAATCTGTCTGGTGACCTTGCCTTTCTGCCTCCCTGGCAAGCAGGAGAAGCTCAGCTTCACGGTGGGCAGCAGCCATTGCCTGGGAAGGACGCCATCTTTATTTTCTTTTTCCGTAGTGGGAAGAAGCCAGAGCCAACGTTTGTGCCTTCAGGCGAAAAACAAAACTTATTTTTCACAATTGCATTGAGCCAATGAATGATATTGAAAATGATAGCATAGATGGGTGTGAAAATGCTATCACATTATTTTGACTACTTGACTTAAAGGGATCATTCACCCAATGAATGTCAGTTGGGTCCAAAACAACAATATTGGGCCCCAATGATTTAAATCTATGGACTAAAAAACTCTTTTTTTATGTTTGGAATGGCATGAGGGATTACATTGTCTTCCAAATCACAGATGGATGCAACAGCATTAGACACAAATTCCCCATCTACGTTCTTCCAAAAAACGACACCCCTTCTTTTCTTATCAATGACGTGGATTTTGAGGTTCAGGAAGGTGGCACAGTTAGGGTGGAGGAGTACATGCTGATGACTTTAGACTTGGACTCCAGCGATGACTACATTCAGTATCAGCTGATTACTTTTCCCAGAGCAGGAGATCTGGTAAAGACGTCCTCTCCACATGAACCAGGTCGGTTGAATTTAGTAGGTTATATTTCTTAAAGATTTTTAACTCATCTGAAGTGCCTTACGTTATATGGTGTCTTGTCAACAAGGTGTCCCAGTGAAGAGCTTCCTGTAGACGGACCTGTTTCAAGGTCTAATCTACTACAAGCACTCAGAGGAGGAAGTGTTTGAGGACTTGTTTGATTTCATCCTCTCAGATGTCCACCAGCCTCCGAATCTATCGGACAGACACGTACATTTTTCTCTGTTTTCATTATGAATTCCTTTTCAGTGTGATTACTCCTAACCAAAATATTATTTCCGTACCTCTTCATCCATAGACTGTGGTGATCCATGTGTCTCCAGTGAAGGAGCAGTTGCCTGAGGAAGTTTCCGGTATGGTTCGCTCCATCATGGTGAAACAAACCGAGGTTGTTTACATCACTCAGAGCATTCAGATACTGACCTTATGTAAGTGAACATTCATGCCTGCTTTTGCCCGAGAAACACCAGGTATGCATTTCCTTGCTATAACAATTTTTATTAATTTATTTTTATTTTATATATAATATAATATAATATAATATAATATAATATAATATAATATAATATAATATAATAGATTTTTTTTACACACACACATTTTTTACACACTTCAGTTAGATATTGTATTTTTTGTCTTCCACAGCATGCAGTGAATCACCAAAAAGTGAGTACAGGACACTGGCCCTGAGCCTCTCTTTGTGCAGTTTGTGTTTTCTGTGAGTGACTAGCAAGGCGTTGTTCTCACGGGTCTTACCTTCAACATCACAGTCATACCTGTTAACAACCAGGCCCCAGAAGTGAGATTTTATTTGGCTATCAAGAAATGATCCAACAGGGTACCAAAAGTTTGGATTCGATTATTTATTTAATTTAATTTCCCAAACCTTCTTTCATAGATGCTCACCAACTTGTTGCGGGTCGAGGAAGGTGGTGGTAGTTTCTTAATGGAATAGCACATTAACCCTCTCAAGGCAGGCGTTGCAGATTTGCAACAGTAAAGTAACTAAAAACCTTATTACTCCAGATACATATTTTATGAATCTGGAGTACTAAAATTTTACTATAGGTTACTAAATTTACTAAGTTACTAAAACTTAATTTGAGCCTGAGAGGGTTAATATGTTTTTAAGTAAAAAATACTTTTTTTATATTTTTATCTTGTATCGCATTATTTTATTATTTGCATTATATGTTATTTAATCTTATATAACTTAGTTTAACTTTTAAAGATAAACTATTATTAAGTGAGCAATAGATTATGGCAAATGTAATCTAAATGTACAAATGGAGAAATGAGCATGCACAATTAAAAGAAACAAGTAATATTGGCTATTATGGTAACAAAAAATGTCTGGTGTAGAAGAAGGATGTATGCAACAGACAGGCTTCAAAGTGAAGATCCTGTCTCAGACACTGCCAGTCTCATTGTGGAGAGGCTGGAACAATAGATGGGTGCTGCCAGGAGGATGCTCTCCCCCACCCGTCCCCCTGCATGGCACGCTTCCGGTCTATGACCTCATCATCACTGTGATGCCTGTCAACAACCAGGTCTCAACTGTAACGCTGGGTAAACATCTACCACAGGGACAGTAGCAAATCTCTTAGGGGACAAAAGACATTTCGAACACTGATTCTGCATTATGTTGATAGACCGAATGGATTAAAAGATGCTCTCTCATCCAGATTAAATCACCAGAGCATTTGGTTAAGGTATAATTAATTCACTGTCATGACAATCCGCTTAAATCGAGCAATAAAGCAACTAGGAATTTTCGAGGCAGGTGATGGACTGCAGCTTGGTAAATGAATCACTTAATCGCAGTCTTGCATACCCAGCTCTGGGAGCGTGGCTTATGCAAGCGTTTCGTTCCCCTGAACGGATGTTTCGAAGCAGGGTATTAGAGACGACTTGCCAGGATGGGGATTTCACTGTTAATGCCAGAACCATTGCAGTTATCAATAAAGGACAGTGACCAGAGCAAGACAATGAGCAGAAGACGGCAGCTAGATGCCGGTGGGACGTCCACAGAAAATCCTAGCATGCTTGTCATCGGTGTATGGGTGTCAACAGACATACACACACCTGGTTGGGATTATAGAGAGAGCAGAGCATGTGTGGCAAAAAAGCGCAATAGAAAGACATACATCTTTCTGTGAGAACAACTGGACAATAGGGACATAGAGGAGAAGACAATGGACTGGCCCACATTTGGAAAAGATAACGCATCCATTTTGTCTTCTATTCCTTTTCTCATTCAATCACAATTATAATCTCCTAATTCGGATAATCCCTATCAGAAAAAAAGGATTCTCCAATGTTGCCACCATGTAGCAGATCTGGATTGGTTTATGAGGAAAAGTAGTCATTTAATTTATTTGCATTGAATAAAGACGGGCTGGGATAAGAGTTTTAAGTACAGGAAAATGAGGGAAATCCAGCTCTTGCCTTGCTACTGGACGAGTTTTATCACTTTTACTCCAGACTGGTGGTCATTAATTCCTCCCCTTGTTTCAGAGCTCTATCCAAGCACAACCTCATCAGTGCCCATTCTCCATTCATTATTTATCAGTGCAGTAAATGGAAGCAGATGCCAGTAAGCATTGGCATGATGGCTTTATCAACACCCAGGTGGCAGCGGGCTGGCCGAGAGCCGAACAGGGAAAGAGAGGAACTGTTAGTGGGGTGGCATAGCAGGCGTGAGGAAAGAGGGGAGCAAGGGGAACTGCCTGTAAATGAGAGGGAGTAGAAGAAAAATAATCGGATGCACTCTAGAGAAGGAAAATATAAGCATGCTTCTGTAAAGTCACATTTAGCTCTCTAAAAATTACATCTCTATGATTAATGCAAATATTACTACTACTAGTTATGCTATTTATGCGTCAGAACACCCTCCATCCCCTGGCTTTGAAAAAAGCAATGCTGGACTCCGAGTGGGTCAATAGTATTCCTGGAAACATACCTAAGTATTGTGACTATGCCAAGTAGGATGTGTTTTTGGATAAACATATATTGTTGGTCCTGGAACAATGTTCCTGTCAAACAAACATTGTCTTCTAACCCTAAAGCTAAAAAGTTACCTCATTTATATACACTTAGGATATTTTACCAAAAAATTAAAATTGCCATATACAAAACAAATATACCATTTAAGGGATTAAGAAACAGAATTACAATATTAGCCCTGAGCCGCTATACCTAAATATCCCTAAAATTCAAGAACATGTCCTACTTGGCAGAATCAAGATTTATCTTTTGTGTGTCCTGTTTAAATGTCCCATTATAAGTCCTTGTCTTTCAGATCGCTAGTTGTATAAATAAATCACACTACTTTACCATCACTGTCAGTGATGGGATTCAGCAATCATCACCATTGCCCTTCTACATAATCATCAACCCTACCAATGATGAGATCATTGCCATTTAACAACTTTACAGTAAGATATACTTTTTGGAGACAAAATTATCCAATAAGCAAATTTTTGCCTAGCTATTATCTGCACCCTGCACCTTGCGATAGGTCATGTAGGGAGCGATGAAAGACCTCAGTCCTAATATTCTAAATGCAGTGGGTGTTGATATTCCAGCAGATACTCTTACCATGACCATCCTGGTTCCCCCAGCCCATGGCACACTGCTCAATGGCATATATAGTCTCAAGATGAATCGCTACAAAAACATGAACCCTGAACTCTTCCAACGAACCTTAGCAATCCAGTTTTTCACTTTACAGGAGATACAACATGGTAAACTTTTGAATCCATGTGATCAGTAGTACCACAAACTTTTGCCACCTGACTTCCGGGGTACCACTATCTGCTTGTTGAGGATGGCTGTGAGAACAGAGTCTGTTCTCTGGTCCAGCCGCCCATCAGTGCCATCACTGTGGGTATCCAGGCTTATAGAACAGATTTTGCAGGAGACAGAGGTCACAGAGTGACTGTGTGCTTCTGCTTCATCTGCAAATCTTTCCAATTGCTCTCTGTGAAATTAAGTTACTGTGCATGATGTACTTTGGTGACTGCACAGCTTTGCTTGTTAACAAGTGATAAAGCGCAAAAGAAACAAGGGTGATCAGGTCACTGACAAAATGAACATGTTCACTGGGGTCCTTCTTGGTAGTAGTGGTAAAACCAGTTATATCAGTCCAAGGCTACCAGAAATCAATTAGCTAATGACTGTTTTATCCTAAATATCACTAAATGCTTTATCCACAACAATATTCTTAGATTTTTCTCTCTCGTGCTGATCCATAGGAATGAAGATCATGTATATGCACGACAACACAGAAACCCCCAAGGACACTTTCACCGTACAGTTGACAGATGGTGGGCACACAGTCCAGGGGACTGCGTGTGTCCACATCATAGCAGTCAATGATAAAAAGCCATGGCTACTAAAGTGAGGACGCCCTGGGACAAACTCAGAGCCAAAAAGGCAGATGAAAGCGGGAATGGGGGAGGCATTTTAGTGACGGAGGCTGGACAGGAACAGAAGAGGGAGCCCGATACTGGATAGGGTTTAGAGAAGAGGGGTCAAAACAACCTGTACTGCACATCTGTGTCTCCCTGACTGAGTAACTGGGAATTAAGTTACATCCTTGAGTAAATTGCTAATGTCTATTCCATCCTCTTCCTCCAAAATCACCAAGATCTAAGACTGTGCATGTAAACTCCACAACAGCAGAAGTAATGCGTCTTTTTGGCAGATGCCTGCTTCCTTGTTTTAAAGTCCTTATGGGTTAAGATAACAGGCTGGTCCTGCTTGTGTTCCTTCCTTCTAAAAGCAGCTGTTTGTGTATTTATTTATTTAGGATTCTACATCTTAGCATGCAGACTTGGCACCAGTACCTTTAGTGTCCAAAGATTCTCAATCTTTGTTATCAGAAATGCAGGCATTGTGGTCAAGGCCCTGGAGAAGAGAGTACATTTTTACTTAAGGCTGGAATAAACTACACAACTTTTTAAATATGAACAGATTTTGAAGCAAAGAGTATTACACACTTGCAGACTTTGTAAATGATTACAGAGGAATATTTATGACAAGGAAATAAATGACTGAAGATCACTAACTACCAGACTTTCAAGTCACCTGGACAAAACAAAGGTTCTCTGTGCTAGGTGTTCAGGGGCCCATTTCACAAAGGAGGTTAAGTGAAAACTATGTATGTTAAGCCTGAAATGAGGGAAACTAGCTTGTAATGCGATTGATTGGGTTAGAGTCCGGCTTTTGCCGAACTCGTTCTTCTCACTTTTCCCATCACATGTCACATTAGAATTTATTTTCAATAAAAATGAATAAAATGTTCTAAAAGTGGAAGTAAAGTGCCAAACAAGTGTTTAATAATGATACAACTATTTATAATTGTGATAAATATAATCATTTACAATCTGTTATTATTACATCCTGTTAATGTATAACAATACTGAGGTGCAAATGGGCCTAATATGTATCTGCCAGTATAAAGGATAACTAGAATCTAATTATTATTTACACTTAGACTGTTGCAAAGAACTGCTACTTTTACATGGTAAATAGAATAGATCACAATTTTCACCCTACATTTTTTCTGTAAATAGCATCTAGAGCTACTTGCACTTAGCCTACTGTAGATAGGATTTATCGCTAAGAAATGTTAATTTCACTTAGTGTAAATAGACACTCCCTTATTTTTCTTACTCTATCGGAGATCATTTGTAAAATAAGAAAATTCCACTTAAAATATTATTATTAATATTATTATTTTAGATATATTTTTTGCCCAATGACATGCCATAAAATGATTAGCTACTAGTTCATTAATCAAACGTTCTGCCAGTTTTCACCTGTGATATTATAACACTGATAAGAATAACATTTGTATTTAGTCTGAAGTATGTAGACAGCTTTTTGCCGGGAGCTGTTGCCATGATGAATCGTAATATTGGTGCTCCATTGATAATGGCTTTTTCTAGTTGTGGTGCACGCGCTTAACTCAGAGTCAGTCAATTTAGATTTGATTAAACCAACTCATTTCAGCTGTTCTGTAACCGAAAACTCAGAGTTTCCTATCTCAGGGTAAGTCAACTCAGTGTTCAAGTTTAAACTCAGAGTTGGTTGAACCTCCTTAGTGAAACGGGCCCCAGGTCAGAATTTCACCCGGGAGGATGTGAAGATAAATCGCCTATGGTACACTCACACTACAGTTAGCAGTTTCAAAGGCCATGACAGGTTTCACTTTGTTTTTCAGTGATGGGGAAAACACAATACCTTCACAGAGTTTCTTCATCTCTGTCCGCGCTGTTCAAAACGGTAAGAATTTGTCCAATGACATTATAGCACTGACACAGTGACAGACCAATTTGTATTTAGTGTCTGAGTGATCGCTGCTTTTGTTTTTCCCTCAATCAAAGTCGTAGAAAAACAGCTTTGTTGACAGATTAAATCTGTACATGTATAATTAAAAACAATGGCTTTCCCTCTGGCCAAAATGACTTTGCCAGTTGGGTGAACATTGAAGCATGGCAGCCATTGTCTTCTTGGCTTCATTCTGGCTTATCCTGGAGGAACAGAGGTGAGAATGTTCTGCTACAAAGGATGCCACCTTTAAATGCCCAGCTTGAATTATTAACAGAGCCGGGGCCAAACATCTGTAGCCCCGGCCCTAGATCCCAACACTGTCCCAGCTGTCACAAACAAATCTCATAGAACATCAATAGGCTTACTTGCACATAACTTTCTTTATATGTAACATGTTTACATTCTTCATAGCTTTAAATATATTCATGTAGCAGCCTCTGAAATCCAATTGACCTACTTGCCACATACAGGTGAAATCACTCTAATAACTAAACCTGTGACCCTGATGGAGGGAAAGAGAGTCTTTCTGACCAGTGACATTCTGATGGCCACAGACAGTGGAAGCGAACCAGATGAGCTCATATACACTGTATCAGTCCAACCTGAACATGGTCACCTACACATGGTCCAAAGTCCAGGGGCTCCAGTGCTTTCCTTCTCCCAAATGGATGTGGCTGCAAACCGGGTATGCCACACTCATGACAACATGAAAATTATGTACGCAAGTAACAAGAGACAGGCAAAATGAAAAGGAGAAT
Organism: Carassius auratus; assembly: GCF_003368295.1. Lineage (NCBI taxonomy): Eukaryota > Metazoa > Chordata > Actinopteri > Cypriniformes > Cyprinidae > Carassius > Carassius auratus. Next base: position 5,023,739 of record NC_039289.1, read on the forward strand.
TTTTGCATTCTTTGCATGGAATTTACAGCCAATTTGGCAGCAGACTGACTTCAGTCAGGGCGTACAGTTGAGCTGACCTGTGCTGCCTTTCTTGTGTGAATCTTTGACACCCAAAAATCTGGCTTGGTTTCATCGTTGGGTCATCTGGGAATAAACAAACCTTCCTGAGCCAAGCTTGATGAGGGGTGAGTGGCCAATGTGTTCAGTCAGCACAACATGGGGTCCAATCAAAGCACATGGACACTACAGTGTCAGTCATGTGGGACCAGAGTATTTTCAATTAGCAATTCCGACACATTCACGAGAGATTGGGATAAAACTTGGTTATAACATCTAATAGATTCATAGTGTGAAACACCTTTTGTGTCTTCATAGCTTGTATTTGTGTTAACGTGAGGCAAAAGAGGCAGGTTGCGACAGCCGGTCTCCCTGATCAGGAGAGACACCTGAGCAAACACCTGTGTGTCAAACTCCAGGCCGACAGTGGGGGCCAAAAGAAACAGGGAGACAGTTTTTTCCAAGAGCCTTGTGTCTCCCTCTGCTCTGCCTTGACAGCTGATGATAAATAGCCATTATTAAGAGAGTAATGACTCGGCCTGGCATTGGTTATATGGCTCTAAAAGATGTAGTCAGAGACAGGAGTCCCTGGGCACAATTACCAAGCAAATATGGGACAATGGCAATGCCAGATGTTGCACCAGTTTGGCTGTGAGAGTGGACCTGCGTGTTTGGTTGCAAGTCTAGTGCGAGGTGGCAGTCGTGTTGTTTACCATGGCTGGCAATTATCAGCTTCAGGGCAATATGTGTTTGGAGGCAGATTGCCTTGGCAGAGGGTAGAATACGGACTCGGCTCGACTTACACCCCTCCTTGTCCCATCTTTCTGCTCCAACGCATCAATGGTGTTGGGTGAGGACAGCAGCTCAGAAAATGCTGTAAAACTGACAAGACTTTAGAATAAAGTGATATGGCATGAGAGGCCGTGTATTATAATGATTTTTAAAAGGTGTGAGGCCTGAGTGAAAACTGCACTAAAAGCAATGTGATGAAAGATAAATGAAATAATGAAATACAAGATAAATGAAATTTGGTAATAAAAATACTTTATTGTAATTAATAATAATAGTGATTGTAATATGCCCCAAAAAAAACTATCAATACTATTATTGCCAAGTCATTTTCATTATTTACTTGATGGTCACTAATTGGCAAATGTGAATGTCAGAATTTTTTCTACCGCTTTATACAAGGCAGTGAACGGTGTTCACATATATATATAAGAAATTCTTCCCATAACCTCTTCTAACTCAAAATATGTGCTTTCATGCAGCTTTGCCATTACAAACAGTGTAAGGTCCAGAAGCGTTACCATTTCATTTCACTGGCGAACACAGTGACCGTATACCACTAACCCTGATTATCAGCAAAGAGCTTTTCCACTGATGACCTACAACTGACTGATCCAGACACAGCTCTGGAGAATCTCACCTACATCGTTATTTAAAGCCCACAATACGGAAAGTGGCTCTTGAAAAGATTATCCATCTCTAAGCTTTGTTTCACGCAACTGGACATCAGCAATATGGATCTAGCTTACCATCATGTGAACGGACGGGCCAGGATCGACAGGTTCACCTTTCAGCCTACTGATGGAACTAACACAGGTTATCTGGAGTACAGACAGCTGAAGAGAGAATCTGCCGTTTTTACCATACAGGTAGTCTGATTATGATTTGAGAACATTCACTCACAATCAATATAAAGTGGGGAATTACCATAAAATATAAGTAGTTACACTTACAAGTACAACATGCCTACAGAATTACTAATTCATACACAGATTTTAACTACAACCCTTACAAAAATGTAACATGGTTTACATAGTTTACTTCAAAAATACCAGTGATTGCAGGCACCGGCGGCGCCGGGGGGTCTCAAGACCCTGCCAAAAAATGCCTTGACCCCCCCCATTTGACCCCCCAGCCTCTTCCTTCTAAACCAAAGGCTTGAATGAAGGGCAATCATCGCCAATGACGGCATTACATCGAGCGCAAAAGAACCGGTGAACCATTTTTTTTCAGCTGGTTTATTTGATCGAATTGTCCGAAAGAACCGGTTCACTTGAGCACCTGCTCCTTTGCCCCTTAAGTGCCCTTTTGTCAAAGCAAAATTTCCTCAAATTTTTTTTGTAATAACATAAACATTTGTGAATGCCTGCCCACGCCCAATCATAATATTAGTACAATTTATTAATAATAATTTAGCCGTAAATAAAATGACCAACATGATGACCGTTCACCTGACTACGACCTCATCCAACCGGGAAGATTCCTCATGCTGCACGCGCATTTTTTAATTGCTAGAGGATATTTTCAACATCGTGGCAGCTGGTAAGTGGTGTTTCATTCTAAGTGAAGTGATTTTGATGTTTATTTACTTATTATTATTTTACAAGAACGATGTAATGTGAGAACATGCAGATACGTTGTTTATATTGCTGTATTGCTATATTGTGTAGCCTGTGTAAAAGTAACACTAGCGTGCTGTTTGAGGGAAGAAAGTTTCACAGGCATCGAGGGGTCTGGTCTTTTTTGTTATTTGAATAAACTTTTATTATATTACAGTACTTATTTATTTTTAACACGTAAATATAATTATCACAACACTGGTAAGGCTTATTCAGATTTTCTCATTCTCTGAATTATCATTATAAAAATAAAAACAATTCAGAAATGAATTAAAATATAATTATATTTTAAATGTGATGCAAATATTTTTTCTACAATAGCAACAGTGTTTACAACAGCAAGACCACTTTAGCCTGTAAACTCAAAAATATCTATCTGGAAATAAATGTAAAAATATCAATGTCAATAAAAATGCATAATATACCTGACATGAAAGTGCAGTGTGAAGGATATGAATAACAAATGTAGCCTGTCATTTGTTTACATTGCAAAGGTGTTTTTGTTGTTTAGTAGCAGTAATATGCAGTTATTAGCCATGTCCACTGTATTTTTTGTTGGTTTTCATGAGACCCCCCTTGAAAAGACCAGGACCCCCCATTGCCCCCCCAATCAAAATTGTCTGGAGCCGCCACTGATTGCAGGTGGTATTAAGGGGACACACAAATCTGTGTAGTGCAGGATGAGTCTTCCATATTTTTTGGTCCATTTTACTCGCCAAAAAAAAACACACAAAAAAAAAACACAAATATATATACAGTATATATACACACACACATGCACATATACATACATATATTTTATATATGTATATATGTATGTATATATGCATGTGTGTTTGTGTGTGTGTGTGTGTGTGTGTGTGTGTGTGTGTGTGTGTGTGTATGTATACATATACATATATATATATACTGATATTTTCTGAGGAAAATGTTTTATTTGGTTTAGCCTAGTTAACACAACTGTCAAATAAACGACTTTCATACAAACCACTGAGCACAGCAGGACAGCCACGAGTTAACAAAGCGCTCCCGGTTGAATTGCATGTTAACGAAGAGGCTTTGCTGGCCAGGTGCTCCTGCAGGTTCGGTGCCATTCACTATGTCATAGCGTCGCTCTCTCGAGGCCTGAGACACAATTTAATATTCCACTGACGCGGTCAGCGAAGCGGCAAACGAGCCCTGTGCTGCTGAGAGAAAAAACCGCTCCCGCCAAAACTGGTGAATCAGCCGAAAACTTTGTATGCACCACGCGGGAGCGCGCACACCGTCACTTGGCTGAAGATACGCATTGCTAACTTGAGTCAAAAATGTTTTTAAAAGCAGTGGTTTATATTAAAAAAAATTCTACACTAAAATTTCATAATTGTCATATATATTTTATTTAAATGTAAAGGTGTATTTTTCAACAAGTGAACACATGGTGAGCTTTAAATTAATATTTTAATTGTCCCAAAAAAGGGTATATTTTTAATGAATATCAAAACACAAAAGAGTTGTCATACGTGGTTAAATGTTCTAAATGTAAGCAATTTATTAATTAAAATATTTGTGGGCATAAGTTGGTTTTATATTGTTTAGCTATGTTTTCTTATTCTTTCCTAAATAAACATTTTGCTTTTTAAATTCAGCTGAAGAGCTTAAAAAAAGGTGGGTTCTTTTTCCTGAAAATAATGGTAAAGAAGTTACATTTATAATTAAATGTAAAATTAACCTGATAAATATTAATTGGAGTATAATAATTTATACACTATTTAATTTATAATAATATTTTATTTAAAACAAAAATGTAAAAAAAACAATCAAAACACCGATTTTTTTTTTTTTTTATTCTGCATTAATGCATTTTTAAACAAGGAAAGATTAGGGAAAAGGTAAATACACCTGAAATATCTATCTATCTATCTATCTATCTATCTATCTATCTATCTATCTATCTATCTATCTATCTATATATATATATATATATATATATATATATATATATATATATATATATATATATATATAAATATATATATATATATATATATATATATATATATATATATATATATATATATATATATATATATATATATATAAATATAATAACTTAAAAATAAACCTGAAAAATATTTATTGTAATGAAAAGTGACAGCTAGGCGACAGCTAAATAAAATGTAAAGGCCCTCATTGTCAAGGCACTTTATTTATTTATTTTTGATGAATGAAATGAAATGAATGCTTTCCCAGTTATTGGTATGTAATGCTTCCCTCTAGTGGTATTTCAGCATGAATGCAGTTTTGCTGTTCACTCTCTGTAGATTTGACTGAACTGTGCCATCATTTATATCTTCACAGATAGAGACACTGCACAAGATTCCACCCAGTATTATAAACAAAGCGATTGTGGAGAACCCTCTGGAAGGCAAACAGGGCATCTGCATCACCTCCAAAGAGCTGAAAGCTTCAGATCCAGACAGTCCCAATGACACACTGGAGTTCACCATCACAAGGCCTCCACACTTCAGTTACCTTGAAAATGCGCCTCTATCAAAGGACGCTTTACCCAGAAGGATCTGGAGCAGAAAGCAGTGCACTATGTAATACCTGCAGATATGGAAGTGACAGCAGACAGCTTTGAGTTCCAGTCACAGATGCTGCCTGAAGTGTAGGCCTATTTATCCTCTTCTGATGAACATTTGTTTAGATTTCAGTGCAGAATTTTTACTAGGATGTGCATATTGAATGTTAAAGGTGCATATCTAACTTCATCACTAGAAAAAAATGAATGAAGAAGGCTATTTCTATATTTCTAAAATTAGAAAAATATATTAAAATTTTTTAGAATAATCAGCTAAAAACTATGCATTTACGCTCAGTAACCCACAAAGTATCACACACTTTTTGCTGGAAAATAAATGAACCAAGGGTGACAAAAATGCCTGCAAATTTCTGGCAGAAATTGCAACCTCAAACTTAAACATTTAAACCACAACAGCAGGTGTCAGTACAAGTCTAAGATTGCTCGAAACAGACACAAAATTCAACCAAATGACTTCCTGAGCTCTTAATGTGATTTTATAATAAATAATAATGTTTTTTTTTTTTTTTATAAATAATGTTATTCTTATATCAGTATATATTAATATTTGTTTTATATTTATATTTACAAATGAAAAATATAAAATTCACACACACACACACACACATATATATGAATTTTATACTTTTCACTTTAAGCATAATTGTAAAAAATATATAAAAAAATTATAATATATACTGCAATAAAAATAAAAGTGACAATACAAATAAATATTCTATTCTATTAAATTATATTCAGATTTTAATATAACCAATATATTAATTATAAAATATTATGTATTTAAATATGAATATATTATTGTTATTCTTTTTTTTTCTTTCATTTGGCGACATTATTAACATTGTCATAAAATATAAATCATAAATTTATAAAATAATACAAAAATAATAATGCATTACACAAAAATATACAATATAAATTATAATACAGAGAAATATTTCATTACCTCTTGATCTTGATTTTGTTTATTGTATGTATATCTATCCACACAGACACACACACACACATAAAGGCCTAGAGATTATTCAGTATTTCTTTCTTCTTATGTCACCTTTGATAAATCTTTCTATCATTTTAAGAATTCAGTGAGTCATTTAATCAAATGTATCTGCATTTTTATAAAATATAAATCATAAATATATTCAACAATATACAGTAATGTAATAATAAAAACAATATAACTATAGTAATAAACTATATATCTTAAAATAAAAAATTAGAAATACAGAGAAATACCAGAGAAAATAATAATAAAAGAATAATGGAATAAGTAGGACAGTTGACAGCTTGTATTCCACCTTTCCAAATATGATCTGGATTCTATCGCAATTCTAGATGATATAATTTCAGACCCAATGTGATTCCTGGCTTCTTTGACTGCCAACACAGGATGGAGTTCAGGTGGTCTCGTGTGGAGCTGTCTGCTTCCTGTTATCGTGTTTGTGCGAACGCAGGAACTCTAGCTGCGCAGGTGGTGCTCAGTGGGAACAGCAAAGATCCGGCGAACATTGGCATACAGGTGCACTTAACTGTCTTGGCTAATTTTACTATCATGCATAGATTAAGTTTTAGATGATTGAATGATTGTATCTTACAGGTGGAAGAAGGAACAGCCAAAGTGGGGAAAGATTTCAATCACAGTTCTGCCAAACTTATACAGTTTGATCCAGGTGCTTATCACTTAAGAGAGTTTGGAGAGTATGTTTTATATTTTGTTCTGCTAACTTTTTATGTCTTTTACTTAACTTCGGAGTGTTCAGTAAAGTTTATTTATTTATTTAATAGTAGTACTAGTACTTTATTCATTCATTCATTTATTAGTGTTATTTAGTCAGTTGGTTATTTATTTATTTTTTTTGGGGGGGGGGGGGGTTGCTTTTACTTGTTTGGTTGGTTGCCAAATGGTATTTTTTTATTTGTTAGTGTTATTTATTTAGTATTAGTGTTATTTCTTGATTAGCATTAATTTGTTTGTTGTAGTATTTAGTTTATTAGTAATATTTTTTTATTTTTTTATTTTATTACTATTAATTGGTTTGTTGTAGAATTTAGTTTATTAGTAATAATTTTCATATTTATTTTAATTTATTAGTATTTGTTTGTTGTAGTATTTAGTTTATTAGACATATTTTTCATATTCATTTTAATATATTAGTATTTTTTGTTGTAGTATTTAGTTTATTAGACATATTTTTCATATTTATTTATTTATTTTTATTAATTGGTATTTGTTGTAGTATTTTGTTTATTAGCAATATTTTTCATATGTATTTATTTTTATTTATTAGTATTTGTTTCTTGTAGTATTTAGTTTATTGGTAATATGTTTTTGTATTTATTGATTTGTTTTTTGTTTGTTTGTTCCTTAGTATTTATTGATTGCTATATTTATTAATTTATCAGTAATATTTATTTAGTAGCATTTGTTTGTCGGTTGATTGTAGTACTGTTTCTTTAATAGTAGTGGTACTATATGTATTTATTTAGTCGTATTATTTGTTTATTAGTAAATGATAAACATTAGTATTAGAAATATTTATTTAGTAGTGTTTTTTATTTATTATTAATTTTGTTTCTTTTTTTATTGGTTGTATTATCATTTTCTTATTTATTGGTATTATCTCTTTTAGTTGTATTATTTTTACTACTATTAATTAATTATTTTATTTATATATTAGTGTTATTTATTAAGTTTGATTACTTTCATGTTTCTTATTTATAGTTAGTATTTATTTAGTATTTGTTTATTAATATAAGTTCTAAAATAATTAGTTTATTTATTCACTTATTTGGTTAGTTATTGTTCCATTATTCTACATTTGCTGTGTGTGTTGCCCATTAGTGTCATGGACTGATCCCAGTGAGAGTGGAGGAGAAGGCACCAGCACCTCGTGAACTGAGATCACTCCCATCTGGACCTGGCCTGGATATTCTGCTGAATCAGTAGAAACTCCCCAGCATGACTCAGCCTCTTTTCTAATTGATTCAGGAGTGGAACAACACAAGGTAGTATTTCTTAACCCCACACTGTGAATAGCTGTTGTGTATGTAGAAACCAAAAGGAGAACATCTAAGCTTCCTTTATACTTCCTCAAAGGTGTGTTTATAATGTAATGAGCTTTCATTTGTAAGTCTGTTGTCCTAATGGCTGGACTCACTACCGGAGGAACTGCTATATTTTGGGGCCTGGTAGTGCTAGCTGGTAGTGCTAGCTTTGTGCACTGTATGCATGATTTTAAAACTATAATGAAGTAGTCATTTGTTTTACCTTAGAGACTACAATAGAGACTACACCACTGATTTCACTCCTGGTTATATATGCTCTATATAATTGTGTATATAATATATATATATAATAATATATATATATTGTAGATCAGTGGACTACACCCACATTTCACTGCTGGTTATATATGCTCTATATAATTGTGTATATAATATATATATATAATAATATATATATATTATAGATCAGTGGACTACACCCACATTTCACTGCTGGTTATATATGCTCTATATAATTGTGTATATGACCAATAAAAATCTTGAATCTTGAATAAACCTGTTTTGTTGTTTTTTTATGTATATTTTGTTTAAATACTCTCTCTCTCTCTCTCTCTCTCTCTCTCTCTCTCTATATATATATATATATAGAGAGAGAGAGAGAGAGTTCTAATTATTCTCTTAATTAAAAAAGATGTTCTCTTTTTGGTTTATACATCCACAACAGCTGAGTTCTTAGCCATCTTCAAGAATCGGCCTAAAACACATCTCTTCCATCTTTATTTGACTCTCTAACTTTAGCACTCACCATTCTAATTCTATTCTTAAAAAAAAATCCTACCTTTCTTATCTTTTTGTATTCTATTTTCTTTTCATTTATAATTCAATTGTGTGTTTGTGTGTGTGTATTCATATATGATTTATACTTTACATAAATACAAATATGCATTACATATATTTGTTAAATACACACATATATATATTAAATTATTAATTTAATTAATTGTAATCGATTAAACAATAAAAATACTTAAACGAAACTGTGCATATATATAAGACCTGTAACACTAGCTTGCTCTATTCTTTTTCTATTCTGTTTTCTTTTTATTTATTATATTATTTAAACGCCCTTGTTACGTGTACTGTGTTAAGATAACTGAGATTTGTTACAGCACTTATATATCATTGCTCTTTTTGTTGTTTTTGATTGCTTCCACTGTCCTCATTTGTAAGTCGCTTTGGATAAAAGCGTCCGCTAAATGAATAAATGAATAAATGTAAATGTAATTATTCATGCCAGGTTTTATATGTTCTATATAAGCTCTAACGCAATGACATCATAAAATAATTCGTTCTATTCATTGCCTACATCTTTAGTGTAGGAACCAATATATGTTGTGCCTATATTAAACTTGGTTCCGCCCGGACACTCATAGATGTGGGACGGGGAAAAGATGGCGGCGGCCTTGGTACAAATGTCATGTTTGTATCGTGGGATGTTGGCGGTCAGGGCCACAGGCATCCGGCCGCTGATTCCAGGACTCGTGCCATCTCAGTTCAGGGCGTTTTCGATGAAGAAAGAACCGGAGCTGGAGGAAAATCCGTATTATAGTAAATATGAAGAGAAGATCAGGAAACTGCGGAGGTGGGCAGCTATCAAATACTTACATGTCGTTGCTGTATATTGATATTAATCTCATGTGTAATACTGTAACATCAGTACAAAACCTCAAGAATATAAAGCCCGAGTGGAGAAGCGCGGGGAGGTGAAGACCGAGCCTCTAGGACAGTCAAGACAAGCAGAATTCGTCAAGTACATGGAGAAAGAGGTGAAGAGCACATCTTACATTTGATTTTCAGTTTTCATTTCTAAATGTACCTTGTAAATGACTTATACATTTAACGTGTTCCATTTTTATATTTTATGTGTTTTATTTAAATGATACTTAACTTATTGTATTATGTATTACATTTTAATTGTTATTAATGTAATACATAATGTAACATTATAACCCATACAGTATTGTTTAATAAATGATCATGTAATACAAAAAATAATATAAAATATAAGTGAAACGTGTATTATAATATTTTGTACGAACACGTAATTTGCTGATTTATTTGCTTATTTGTAGCTGGACAAAAGTGGTAAAGCAGGAGCTGGGGGCTTCACCAAAGATAAGGTAAACTATAGTTACCTCATTAGTATGGTGAATTAGAGATTTATAGTTTGTCATTTGCATCTTTTACTTTTTTATTTTCTTCTCATTTTATAGTCATTAGGGTCTATTCTCAACCTTGATATGATTCAGGAGAAATCTGGATCTGAAATTGCAGAGGTAAGAGGAAGATAGACTGTACAAAAAAAAGGAGTAAAAATATTAAATGGACTACCAAACCAAATGCCTACCTTTCTGTGTGCAGCTGTGGATGCAGTACTTCTCAAAGAAAGACACGATCAGTGCCATCATACCAGTGAGTTCTGTTTTATATATCAGTCTATTTACTGATAAAAAAAACCTTAATATTAACTGCTTTCTATTTCAAAGCAGTTCTATTTAATGATCTATGGTTTCACCAGAGATAATTGACCTTGTAATTCCGTGTCATAGGGCTCAACATTTGACATTATTTTTGGCCGTGCCAAATCTTGCCCGATGGTAAGTATGGGTATTTTCAAGCTTCATGCCATCAAATAACCCTGCTAAATGTCCACTTGGCGGTAGTAGATCCTTTCAAGAGCATCTGTTATGAGTCTAATCATGATGATGAGGAGTTTGTCTTTTGAATATCTTATTCATAGGCTGTGTAAGAGCATAGTCATGTTCTGTAAAACTTAACAGTAAGGTTGGGAACCAAGAAAAGTACTGAATAATGTGACATTAGTGCTGTTCTTTTTTATTATTTAATGCTGTAATTATTTAGTGGCTTATTAATACTTATAATGAATATGTAGAGTGAAACAGATTGTGGTTTGATTCCCAAATGAATCAGTTTAGTCAGTAATTTTTAGTGAATCAAAGAGTTTAACTAGGGTAGTTCAATTTCTAAATTACTATTATAAGCCTTTTAAAAGCCTTTGATTGCTTAATTTGTATCATTCTTTTTAGGGAAATAAAAAACTTGAAGCACAATAAGTGTCATTTGATCCCATCAATTCTTTTTAGTGAATCAAACGCTTGATTCGAATACAGTAAGTAGGGTCTGATTCCCAAATGAATCACTATGATGAATCAAATATACAGCACAACCAGCATAGTCCATTTCCTGAATGAATCACTGTAACGAGTGAGTTATTTTTAGTGAATCAAATATGTAGTGCAACCAGCATTGTCTGATTCCATAATGAATCATGTTAATGGTTTTTTTCCTTTTTTTTTTTCTTTTTTTTTTTGTGAATTGAACGCATAGGGCACCCAGTGTAGCTCGGTTCCTGAACAAATCATTTTTTTTGTGTGTGTAGTGATTTAAAAAATCCATCACAACCAATGTAGTCCAATATAATATAATCTATGATAATGTAATCTTTGCACAGTTTCTGTACGCTCTGCCTCAGAAGGAGGGCTATGAGTTTTTTGTCGGCCAGTGGGCTGGTCATGAACTGCACTTCACATCTTTAATCAATGTTCAGGTATTATTATAATTATTATTATTTTTTTAATATATATTTTTAATATAAATTCCACTCTTTCTGATGGCATAGTTACTGAAATTGAGTTGTATTTCAGACAATGGGAGAAAATGCACCCAGCCAGCTTATTTTATACCACTATACAGAACTGCAGAAGGACAAAGGCATTGTGCTGATGACCGCTGAGATGGATAGCAAATTTGTGGTAAGTGAAATGAAGGAACTAGGTAAAACCAAAACCAAAATCAGTGCAGTTTTTAATTCATTTTTTCAACCTCTTTCAGACTGTCCACCAGGCGCAGTGCTTGGCCAATCAAGTGCAGCTATTTTATGGATCTCAGCGGCTTGAAACTTTCCGATTGGTCGAGACCTTCAACCACCAACCGACAGAGTTTAAACACATGGCTGTGATTGCAGAACTCGAACAAAGTGATATCGGACCAGCAGTCACTACAAAATAATCCAAAGGCAATAAATACGGTGTTGCTTGATGTGGACGGATGCCTTGAGAAAGCAGCGCTCTGTAACTTTGTATGGAGGCCTGTGAGAGTCTCTGCCACCAGAAGAGAAGATATTGTGTTACCTTTCAATAGATATGTGTTAAATAATCTCACAGTAGATATTACATATGAAAAAAAAATGCATACGTCTATAAGTGACTATCTGCTACCATGTATGCAGATTCAGTTCTCATTTGACTCCCAGGAAATGTCCTCATTAGCATTTGGCATGAAATACTGTACTAGTGTGATGATAATTATTTGCTTTAAAATGCAAAAAGAAAGATTTTTATCAGGATAAAAATGACATGTTTCCCACAAAAATAAGTCATCCACTTAATGCATAAATGGTGCACTTAATTCTTTTTTATGTATAGTATTACTTCAAATTATCAAACTTAAATTACAATTAAGTTGTTCAAGCCTGTTTACCAGAAAATACAGATATGCACACCTGTAGCCTGGTAAATGAGATTTATAAATAGACCATCTGTAATGCCCTGAGGACCCAAGTAGCATAATGTTTTGGGATGCTATTCATAATAAACCCTTGCATTTTTGGCCGTATTTATGTATCTGGTTCTGTATTTTGTACATAATAGAAAAGTGACATGGAAATGATGCTTAAGAATTTCTTAAAACCAACTTCACTTTTTGGAGTCATTTTGCTGATGACCTTTAACCAACATGACCTCGTATTTAGTGCATTTGTAAAGCTCGCCAGAATATTTCAAAAACATCTTGACTTGACGATGTCACTTTGTAAATAAGCATTAACGTGCAATACGCATGTGCACAACATCACCGTTGAGTTTCTGTAGTTTAGGCATACACGAAGATGACAATATAAAAAATAAAAAATAAACGTGATTTTTGAAATGAGGTTTCAAAAGTTGCATCTTCAGACATCCAGAATGCTGTTGTTGTGTAAATCTAATTTAAAACATTTTGCAAAAAGTTTATTTCACTAATTCCATTCATAGAGTGAAACTTGTATATTATATTCATTATTATGCGCAGACTAATATATTTCAAATGTTTATTTCCTTTAATTTTGATGATTATGATGATTATAACTGACAACTAAGGAAAATCCCAAATTCAGTATCTCAGAAAATTTGAATATTACTTAAGATTAAAACAAAGAAAGGATTTTTAGAAATCTTGTCCAACTCAAAAAGTATGAGCATGTTCATCACTCAATACTTAGTTGGGGCTCCTTTTGTCTGAATTACTGCAGCATTGCGGCGTGGCATAGAGTCGATCATTCTGTGGCACTGCTCGGGTGTTATGAGAGCACAGGTTGCTCTGATAGTGGCCTTCAGCTCTTCTGCATTGTTGGGTCTGGCTTATTGCATCTTCCTCTTCACAATACCCCATAGATTTTCTATGGGGTTAAGGTCAGGCGAGTTTGCTGGCCAATTAAGAACAGGGATACCATGGTCCTTAAACCAGGTACTGGAAGCTTTGGCACTGTGTGCTGGGGTCAAGTCCTGTTGGAAAATGAAATCTGCTTCTCTACAAAGTTGTTCATTAGCAGGAAGCATGAAGTGCTCTAAAACTTCCTGGTATACGGCTGCGTTGGCCTTGGACCTCAGAAAACACAGTGGACCAACACCAGCAGATGACATGGCATCCCAAACCATCACTGACTGTGAAAACTTTAACCTTCGCCTCTCTATCAATGTGCTTGGACCCAGAGCTCTGTGAACAGTCAGCCTCTTTTGCAAAGACCTTTTGTGTCTTGCCCTCCTTGTGCAAGGTGTCAATGGTCGTCTTTTGGACAACTGTCAAGTCAGCAGTCAATCCTATGATTGTCTATCCTACAGAACTAGACTGAGAGACCATTTAAAGGCCTTTGCAGGGGTTTTGAGCTAATTAGCTGATTAGAGTGTGGCACAGGTGTCTTCGATATTGAACCTTTTCACAATATTATAATTTTCTGAGATACTGAATTAAAATTAAAAGAAATAAACATTTGAAATATATCAGTCTGTGTGCAATGAATGAATATACATCTATCTATCTATCTATCTCTAAGCCAGGTAGGCTATTTTATTTTATATAATCTCTAATACGATGACATTTCGTCTCAGTATGCAATATGTGTTTAAATACTTTTTTGAGTCGCAGTATGTTCCTAATCTGATTATAAGCGTTTACATTTAGCGGTGAATTTGAGCGACACAGTTAATCGTCGGTTAATTGTCGCCGTTGCCCCACCCAACTGTACACAGCGCGCTTTCAAATAAACCCGACAATAAAGCTCCATAAAACCACTATCATTCACTATTATACGCGATAATACGCACGGAAAGCGGGCGTTTTGGACGCGTTCACAGTCGGGTCGGTGAACACGCGTCGTCAGGAGCTGCAGCGTCCATAAACCCCCACCTACAAGAGCACCAGACGAGAGCTGCGCTTACATCCGAGGTGAGCTTCTCCATCATATGCCATTAAATGACTGCTGCTTGTCGATTATGGATGTTTGTCGGTGAATGTCATCCGTCAGAATGTCGTTAATATCTCATTGATGGTTATGAACGAGCTCGTGTGTTTACATGGTCCAAATAACATCTTCTGATTATGCAATGATATTCATCCTTGTGAATGGATGTAGATGTCAAATGTCTCGTGTAGCCGAACCTGTTACGTTGATTTAACGGTGGTTTTGCCCCCCCAAAAAAACACAGTAGGCTAATAAGAAATGAAGGCATGAAATTATGCATTGGCATATGCATCATTCGAGACTTGTTTTGATGAAAGGCTACATAGACCACAGCTGGTGGTCCTTTTTTTTAATTATATATTTTTTCTTGTAATTTATAGTTTATTGTTTTATTATTTTTTATTATTATTTTTTTATTGAATTTTATAATAATTGTAATGTTATAATTCATTTTTATAATTCAGTAACAGGGTGGACACCAGTATTTACTGTATTGTATGTGTAGTGTTAATATTTAACATATTGTATTATATATATATATATATATATATATATATATATATATATATATATATATATATATATATATGTGTGTGTGTGTGTGTGTGTGTGTGTGTGTGTGTATATATATATATATATATATATATATATATATATATATATATGTGTGTGTGTGTGTGTGTGTGTGTCTGTATATATGTATGTATATATGTCTGTGTGTGTGTGTATACTGTATAGACCAAATGGTTCATATTTCTTCTGATCTCCACTGTATATATATATTGTAAGAACATCTATCTATGTACTATATATAAAACTATATATGCGTTATGTATGCGTTTTCAATAAAAAGCTACTGCTCAATAGTAACAGGGCTGACACTAGTCAACTAGGGGACACACATCCATACCAAATCGATAGATAGATAGATAGATAGATAGATAGATAGATAGATAGATAGATAGATAGATAGATAGATAAATTAAAATTTTTATCTTATTGAAGGATATTTCCACCTTATTCTTCAGTGTGAAAGTAAGGGTGAGACTCCCGGTTCATTAGCTTTTGTAGGGAAATAACGAGAAGAATAAAAATGTACATTAAACTGTAAAACTGTTTGCACTACAAAACCAGTGTGTTTATATTTAACATAATACATTAAAATAATATGGTAAAACCATACAGTCTATGGGTAAAACACGCCAATTTGCAATATCAAGCAGCAAAATGTGCGTTTTGTACAGCTAAAAATAGCTGGACTTGGAAGAGACCAGAAGCCAGACCCATACAATGAACAAATAGCTGCACCCGCTCTTACAGAAAAAATAAGGTGGATTTTTTTATTTTTTAAATACAACCTCCTGCTGAATACCAAACCTGAATACTGCTGAACAGGGTTGATACCAGTCTCCTGCATTTATTCTCTCCTCCTCATTCACAGATGGCTAAAGCAGACCAACGCTTCGGGCAGAGAGATGGATCTGATCAGAACTTTGACTACATGTTCAAACTCCTGATCATTGGCAACAGTAGTGTAGGGAAGACCAGCTTTTTATTCAGATACGCAGACGACTCCTTTAGCAACTCTTTCGTCAGCACAGTCGGCATCGACTTTAAGGTGAAGACCGTTTACAGGAACGACAAAAGAGTGAAGCTCCAAATATGGGTGAGTGCTGGAGCAGGCTTATTGGTGTAACTGAATGCCTGGTGTTGAAATATGTGCATGAAAATTAGGTTATTTTTAGCCACACATTGTTTGTTGTTTGAATGTGATTGGCTGGCATCATTAAACTTGAAGTGCATCCGGCTGTATTATGTGATGTGCGCATCCTCTACCTTCCACAATCACCTTCTACCAGGCTGTGAATGAGAGCCATCTTTTTCTGAAGGAAAAGAAAGCAAGCGCCTTCCTTTATCCCCCGCCCCCCCACATGCATCATCGATGCTCGTTGTCATGGAAGCAGCACTCCATACTGCTCCCTGGCAGAAAGAGATCCTCATAGCCAATTAAAGCAGCTCCTGAGGGTAAGAAGGGGTGGGAAGAGAGTTCGAAAGCACACGAGAGAGCTGGGTGACAACACACAACCACAATTTGTGATAATTCATAATCTGGGTGTATTGATCGCGAGGTGTTAAAAATAGTCTCTCATTCAAAACAGCTGCAGGGAAACTGGCGCCAAGTGGAGCAAAACAAAACGGGCTTTAAATAAAGATGGCCTAAAATAGAGAAATTACGGCGTTTCACTAAACCATTCATTTAGTTTGTCCTCCTCATGTCTGGTATCCATTGCATTCATGGAGCATTGAAAGGTCTGTTAATAAATAACAATGCCACCAAAGCTTGTATTGCATCTTTGACTTTCCAGAAATGGAAAAGTCGTGAGATTCAAATAAATAAAATGCATAATTTAATAAAAAAATAACTTTAGATGACTTTATCTGTGATAATTATATATTAGTTATTTTGTA
This sequence comes from Carassius auratus, assembly GCF_003368295.1. Classification (NCBI taxonomy): domain Eukaryota; kingdom Metazoa; phylum Chordata; class Actinopteri; order Cypriniformes; family Cyprinidae; genus Carassius; species Carassius auratus. The sequence continues at coordinate 5,040,840 of NC_039289.1, forward strand.
CTTTTCTAAACTTTGTAAAATAATAATAACTTATAAAAAGTGTATACAGTGCACAGTTTAGTATAAGTATTTTTTATTGTTTAATTACAATTAATACAATTATTCATTTAGTATGTATGTGTGTGTTTAACAAACATATGCAATGCATATTTGTATTTATGTAAAGTATAAATCATATATATATATATATAGTACGACCACATATATTATGCAAACACAAACATTCATTTTGGATGTGATTAATAAATTTGACAGCACTAATTTAGTTCTACACACACACGTCTATCTCGTGTATTTTGTTTGCTAAACAATATGCCAGGCCTCGGACAACTACTATTTTTTGCATAAATGTATAAAAAATTTCACAATTTTCTGTTGCCTATAGGACACAGCGGGACAGGAGCGGTATAGAACTATTACAACAGCTTACTATAGAGGAGCCATGGGCTTCATCCTCATGTACGACATCACAAATGAAGAGTCCTTCAATGCAGTTCAGGACTGGTGAGCTTTAATCCAGAATCCATAGAGTTTTATCCATTGAAGTTATATGTATATAAATGCACTTTTCCTTTTAGGGCAACACAGATTAAGACCTATTCATGGGATAATGCTCAGGTGATATTAGTGGGGAATAAATGTGACATGGATGAGGAAAGAGTGGTGCCTTTTGAGAAGGGGAAACACTTGGCCGACCAGTTAGGTAAGTTATGTGTCCAGTCTTTCATCCGATTTATTGGATTTGATCTGATTTCTTTTTTTGATACTTTCTAACAGGGTTTGAGTACTATGAAGCCAGCGCCAAGGAGAACATCAACGTCAGACAAGTATTCGAGCGCTTAGTTGACATTATCTGCGTGAAGATGTCTGAAAGAGTCGATACGGAGCCATCCATGGTCACCGGTGCCAAAACCACCCGGCTAACCGATAAGCCGCCCCAGCTACCTCAAAATTGTTGCTGATTTACATCTCAACTCATATGCCAACTTAGCAGCAGCGGATCCGATGTTGTTTGGTTTGATGTTATGTTATATGGCGATTGGAACCAATCTGGGGTGCGTTTCGTATTATGATGCTTCGTTAGAAAAATTAACTAGCTAGTGACGACTGTTTCTGAAAATCGTAGTAACATGGTCGCAGCTTCTACATTTAAACATGTTGGTACAACAATATAAAATTGTGAGTAAATACATCTGATAAATAATCGATTCGATAGCTTATAGTTCATTTACTCAAACAACAGCGTTAACGTAGTGTGTAACTGGCGTACACTTTACTTCCCCATACATTTTGTTGTTTCAGCTCTCATCTTCTCCACAACAAAATTTTCTCTGAGATTCTACGAACGTAGCATCTAAGGATTGCTTAACTATTTCGTTTGCCTTGTTTTTCTTTTATTTGATGTACTGTACGATTCGTCACATGTTCCCTTTTCCGTCATACTCCAGGGTTCCGTACGCATTTATACTCAAGCGTAGTCTTCAAAAACACTGCTTATTGTAGACACGCTAAAATACATATAAAACGATTTATATACATTTAGATATCATGCTAACAAGAAACTAAGCTCCTAACCACATGTCAAAAGCTGTAGTGCAAACCAAACAATTTAGCGAATGTTCCTTGGAACTATGGTTTCGAGGAAAATTTGAATCATTGAACTTTGTTGATGGCAACTGAACTTGTGACCATAGTTGGCTAACGATGCGGGAAACGCACCCTTGTTTGTTTGTAGCTGTCAAACACACATAGTAGTTCAGTAATAATAGTACACTTCTAACTTAATCGGTCCATAGGATACTCAAAGCAGGGACTAGAGCAAAGCACAAAAACTATTCCTTGGCTCTCAGAACTTAAATGTTCACTGTTAAAACTAGGTTTAAAATACAATCTGTTGTGGCACAATCTTACTAATCTTATGAATTATATATTAAGTGTAATGTAGTATATGAGTACTTTTAAGGGATGATTCACTCAAAAATTTAAAAATTTCTAGTATTTTGAAGGATGCTGTTAACCAAACAGTTGTCGGTAGCCATTGTCTTCTATACAATGGAGAAAAATACTAGAAGTGGATGGCTACCGGCAGTTGTTTTGAACATACAGAACACGTGAATGAGTAAACGTTGACAAAATGGGTGAACTATCCCATTAGTCAAGGTAAAATGGTGGATATTATGTTAAAAGGCACAAGAATAAACTCTTGTGCAAAAAAGACTTTTGCAAAATGGCCATTATGCAGTTTTCAGGGTGGTTTCAATGCTCTGATTTATTTGGATCAGAAGCAGATGCACATTGTATGTTGGACTCCATCTATTATCAGCTGGCACAGTATGTGTTTTGAGAAAATGAGCACTTGCTTAAGCTTTCTTTATGTTAAGAGAGAAAAAAATGTGATGTTTAGTGAATTCATGATTAGGTACGGTAAACAATATTCATGTCTTACACAAAAAAATATGATATTAAATTCATGTTAAACTAAGTATTGTCAGAAACCACATGTAACAGTTGTGAGTAATAATAGACTGAACACAATCAGCACATTTCATAGTCAGGTGACGTTCAAAAGAAATTATTCTTTGCTTAAGTCCTCGAGTAGAACAGCAAGATATTGTGAACTCATGCCAGGATGTCTTTATATTTCAAAACTTGTAGCAAATCCTTGTGGGTTCGTGTGTGTATAATCTACTTTGGATTTTTATCAAGTGACGTATGAGTGTTTTCTGTAACTATAGTCAAAAATATTCCAATTGAGATATTTTTAATTCAGATGTTATAGGCTACTTTTTGTTTTTCTGAGTAGATATTTATTTTTATGCTGCTGGAATATATAGTTGTACCTTTGCTGTCAGTGTATTTTGATTTGTAGACAATTTGCACTGGGGCGTACAGTGATTGTACAGTTGTGAATGTTACTTTTAGATGCAATTTGTAACAATAAAAGCACAAATCACATATAATAATGCAAATATTTACGTGCCACGTTTGTCATTGTATGTATGTTATGCTGATGGCCAATAATAAAAATATATACTATATATACTATATATACTATGAAATTAAAACTCAAAATTCATCAATATAAAGAGCTTATACAGTATCCTAATTCTTCATTTAAATAATTTGAATATTAATTCATGGTATTGGATTAAACTGTCTTTAGCAGTGTTATTTTATTATTTGTATATTAATATTTTGAATTACATGTTATTTTTAAGTTAAAACAATTTTATGTTTTTCTTCATTTGTATTAGCTTTTAAAATGTATTCATTTATAGCTTTATTGTTATTTAGCTTTGTAATTTTTTCTACCCCGACTTAAGGTTATAAGTATACCCTAGGGTAATAAGCTAATAAATATATATATATATTTATTCGTTTTCAGCTTTATTTCAGTAGCCGAAAATAATTTCTAGTAGGTTTCGTTTTAGTTAAACAACAAAACTTTAGCTGTATAAGAGAACCAGATCAAAATTCAAAGCTTATTATGCATTTGTGGCAACGCTCGGCCAATCAGATTGGTTATTGTTTTTCATGCCAAGGTATAACATCCAATCAAATTTCAGTGTATAAGGTGTGCTCATCAAGAGCATTAACATCCGTTTAACATCTGTAATCCAATCCTCACAGAGAAGATGACAGACCATCTCGAAGATGAAGTTGCACAAGTTTGATTTTCAGAACGCTTTTTACTAAAAGAGATTAGTAGCTGTTGGAAACTTAATATTTAATACAGCAGAGGACGTAAATATATTAGTGCCAGGTGGCAGTCTTGTTAAATCTATACGGTTTGGATGCAGTCTGACAGGTTTGTCAGACTTGACGCAAACAGAGAATCTGAGCGAAGCGATCCGATGATAACCAAATCACCGAGCGACCCCCAAAAATACAGGTAAATACAGTTTATTCATTATAATATTCACTCATTCATTGTTTATAAGGCACATTTAAAAACAACCCATGTTGACCAAAGTGCTGTACGGAGTATTATGAACAATACATAAGAGCAAACTAATTACTGTTGATAAAATAAGAAACAAATAAATAATTAAATAAATGTCACAATAATTATAAGGTATACATTTTATAATATATTTTTGGTGAATGGATTTAATAATAATATAATATGAATTAATTATAACGGCTATCATATTATTTCTATGTATTACTATATTAACTGAGAATATGAAATATATTGTTAACATGTTATTATTATTATTGATATCACTAAACATGTAAGTATTAAACATTAAAATCATATTTTGTGAAGTAATTTATGTTTTGTGATTAGTTTTTATCTTGTATATTTAATTTTATTATCAAATGTAATACAGTTAAAAAGTTAAAAATAAAACCTAATTTTAAATGAATTGAATGTATTACATTACATAACATTTATTTATATGATTCAGTGCCTCTCTACTTTAAGTCTACTCATGTGTTTCATGAATTTAAATGGGTATTTGGAAGCTTTGATAAGCACTAATGTGGCTTTTACAGTGGTGCCTGTGAGAAAGATTCATGTACTGACCAGCAGCTGGGGTCTACCACCTCAGAGGCAAACAGCAAACATTACATGTCAGAAACACATCCTGACAGCTGTCAAAATCTATCCACCGTTAGAAAGTGTCTTACCCTGCTGAGGATGAAGATGCTGGTGTCCACTAGGCTTCTAAACCAGGACAACACACTGTAACAGTACAAGTTTGCATTGTGCTAATGGCGTTAAAATTCAAACAATGCTTGTTTGAATGGTGGGATGTAGAGTGAAACCCCTTCATAACATTTCCTGGCTGATTGGTCATGAAGGAGTTAATGGATTTTTTGTTGTTGTTGTTTTTTGTTGCTGTAGGTCATTCGTATAGTCTTCCAGTATCTGAAGATGCTTCAGTCTGTTGGTCCTCAGCAGAGGTATGAACCAGAACATTGAAACCTTCCTTTTTTTAAACATTAGACACCTACGACCTTATGCTGTAGTTTTATTGTTGCTCAAAATTAAAATATTGTCCTTCTTTTTTAAAATCTTGTACTTTTGCATTCATCAGATGCACATGGAAGAACCCTGCTTTGATTTCCTGAGGACAAAGGCAACTTTATGGTCAGTTATAAAGCATCGTCCTTCAGACTGTCTCTCCATGTCTAAATATTTCTGCTACAACACTGATCTTGTTTGACTCTTCCATCAGGTATCAGGTTTACCCATCCTGCAGAAACACATCCTGTGTCCATGGCTTCTCAGTTACCTTTGAGACTCAGGCAACCAAGTTCAGGCAAGATTTATGTGGAAAACTAGACGTTTATCTAGTCCGTTTTCTTTGTGAATATTAACGTTTTCATTTTGTCTTGTATTCTCGTAGCTCTGACTTTGTGGAAAGAAAATTTAAGCTTTTCTAGTCAACTTTGGGGAGAAGATGGTTAACTTGTCAGAGGAGGCTTTTTAAACAAAAGTGACAGCCCTAATCAATCTGAAGGGGTGTGAAGACACGCAGCTCGGGGAAGAAGTGGACAGGAACTGGTCTGAAGTGGTCACACAGCACTGTCTTTGACAGGCCCAATAAAGAAGTGAGAAATCAGTCCATATAATACCTATTCTTTATTCTTACTCACACTTTTATTTATAAACACTTTTATATGTAAACATATTGGACTAACTTGACTAAAATACATATTGAACTAACATGACTAAACCCCAATGCCATACTTTATTGTATGTAATGTTGTGGTTCTAAATAAAAATATAATAATAAAAAAAAGACTTTTAAATGTAATCTAGCAAATCTCTAAATGTATTTACTTTTTTGAACTGTACAATATAGTGTGATTCCTGAATTCACTTGTAACTGACTGGTTTTATTTTTATTTATTTATTTTTTTTTTTTGGATTAAAAAAAAATATATAAATATATATATATATATATATATATATATATATATATATATATATATATATATATATATATATATATATATATATATATATATATTATTATTTATTTATTTTTTTTAATCCACCATCTCAAACATTTTTTTAGTATCTTTAGTTCCTCACATTTACTTTTTTTCAGTAGATACTGACATCTGCTCTTGGTTGTTTATGCAGGGATCCATGCATCTGTAATGTTGCTTATTGAAACTATGGAGTTCTGGTCAAGAAGATTAAAGTCCTTGAGTGGACTTCCAGAGGAGCAGTCTTTAGGGGATTGGCTCAAGTTTGAGGAAGCTCTTGGCAACTTTGTGAATCAAGCAGAATCTCCAGCTAGTGGACAGCACACAATCACACAATCAGAACAGAACAGGACTGGGCTAAAAAGAAACCCCAAACCAAGTAAGAGAGATGCAAGGATCAAACATAATAACTATCCTGCAAAACTTAGTGAGATACCTCATCTACTGCCAACTTACAATGGACCCTCAGAAACATGGGCAGATACTTTCAACAAAAGACACAAAACACACATAACCGGATTCATGTTTTTATTTGAACCATGTCCAAATTCCCTGTTTGCATCTTTGACAGGATTGAAATGAATGATGTCTTACAAGCAATGACGGAATTCCAGTTCTCTCAAGAAAACTTTTACACCCCAGCACTGTGTAACATTTGTTGCATGCCGTAAGTCAGGGGTTAGGGTTGTCCATTCCTGTTCCTGGATCCTCCCTACCTTCAGAATTTCGATCCAACAGACCTGGGCTAGACAAGACAAGATTATCAACTCTCAAATTTTGGGGCAGAACAGCTGCGTTAACCAAATGCACTGTAAGCTTAAGTAGATTGTAGAAACCATTAGTAACAATGATCTCTATGATCTTATGATTCTTTTGTGAAATGGAGCCCAGGATGTTTCGAGTAATCCTGAAGACCTTGATTACCTGGTTCGGGGTGTTTAACAAAGATTCAACTTAAAGTCTGCAGGAAGGTGGACTTCCTGGAGCAGGACTGGATGCCCATGCCCCAGGCCATGAGTGATGATCGAATCGTGTTATCAGGTAACGTTTCTTCACACCAAGTTGATTTGCTGGATGGTGGACCTTCTGCTATTGATTATCCCAGTCCATGAACCGAATCTAACAAAGCCTGAATTCTGTTGAGGAGCTGGAGGAGGATGCCAGGATCCTCTTTGGGAAACTTGACTACTTTTCCAAGTACATCTCAAGGTAATCTCATAAAACTCAATGCATCAAGAGGAGCTCCTTATAGTTAAGCATAAATTCATTATTTAAATTGTCCCGTAGCTCTTGTCAGGTTATTGTGGAGGAGGCGATTCTGAAGGGCTCAACTCAGACCGAAACAGAGAATGAGCTCTACCAACTTTCTAAATTTCAGAGGGCTTAACAATCCACTAAACCAAGCTCTCTTCCTTGAGTAATGATTCAGATCGAGTTCTCGCCTGAAATGCCATGGATTCTTCTGCTTTGTGTTCATTCAGAAAGAGTGTGGTGAGTGGGTGGAGGCCTGTCGGGTGTGAAGGGATGCCCTGTGGAGCTGCAGCTGTCTGGAAAAACTGCCACAGTCTGTGAGTGACATTAGCATGGGTCTTCTGGTTGAATACAGTTATGCTAATACAGAATGTGAGTAACTTTATTGGATTTCTTCTTAGCTTGAGCAACAACCAGAGGAACCTAACAAAGAAGATGAAGAGGAACCCTTGAAAGACACCACTTGGCCTTATTTTTTCCAAAGTTCTGATGAATATGTAACTAACACATTGTTAGCTTGCTAGCCATACAGCTAGTTTGAAACAAGAAACAAGATCTGGAGAGGCAGTTACAGGCTCGACCTAGTGTGGAGACCAAGTGTACATGCAGTGATTTATGAAGCACCACTCATACAAGTCTGTCTCAAACCAAGTAGCTTTCTGTTGGTCAGTTTGGTCAATTCGACTTGATCGACTTGAATACAGTATATGTTATGAACTGACCTGTTCTCTGACCTCTGACTATATTTAACCTTTTTACAGCGAGCAGTAAGAATGTAACACCCTCATTTAAGGCCCCCAGCATTCCCTTTTGAAGCTAAAACAAGAAGTCAGTAACCGGAGGCACCAAGAAATGCTAAATGGGAATAAACGCCATACTGGAGCTCACGCTATTCAACAGACACATCTCTATTTGAAGTGTACTTGAATTGCACATATCATAAAATTTGCTAAAGATTACATTTAATAGTGTAAATTATTAGTGTTTTTAAAGATTAAGTTAAAGAGTTAGATGGAGCAAAGGCAACTACATGTAAAAATAGAGGAAATAAGCAGGCACAATTAAATATTGACCCATACCATAATCCAATAACCAATATAGTACTGATATATCGTGCATGTTTATGTAAAAACATCCTAAGTGAACACTGACACCACGGGCAAATCTTTGTTAGCATCATCTGAGCCATCGTCTGTCGTCAGGCTTTGATTGGCAGGTCTGGTCAAACTGCTGAGGTCGATGGGTTGAGTCAGGACATCAGGAGGTATGTTGAGGACCACAGCAGGCTGCTCAGAGCGCAAATTGTTGAGGAGCTGCAGGAGACGGAGGTGCACAACCATTGGAGAACCAGAGAGAGACTCTACAGAGGCCTTCAAAGCCTCACAAGCCGCCTTTTCTCCCTCTGCAGCGATCACCTGTGTGAGGCAAAGCTGGGTTGTAAACTAAAACGTTGTGGGTTCAAATCCCATTTCGTACTTATGGCCTTACTTTGACTTGTGCCTGACGTCTCGCTTCGGCCTCCACAGCAAAGTTGCGTTGCAGCTCAGGTGGAAGACTGATTTCTTCTCTGCAACAGTGGAGATATGTTATGAGTGCCTTGATGGGAAAACCTTTGAAGATCTGTTCTATGTACTTACATCTCTGCTCTTTCCACCTTGATTCCCCACCTCCAAGTTACCGAATCTAAACTGACCTGTCCGACGAATTAAATCTTAGTAAAAACGTATTGCTTCAAGTCCTTGTGAGGTGTTCATATCTGTTGACTTTTACCTGAACCTCCCGGGCCATTCGTTTCCGGTTCAGCAAAATGTCAGTGAAGGTATGGTGGGCTAGTATCTCTTTAACAGACACCTGGGTCAGAGACTGCAGCACATCTGGGACACTGGCAAGGGAGGAGTAACACACAGAGATGTTCTCGATACGATAGTAACACACCGCGCTCACTTCAGTGCACACCAGATCTTTGGTCACCACCTGATGATATAATGAAATGAAATTATATGGCTTGTTGGAGACGTGTTTTATCATTTTTTAGACTTGCACTTTTCTTAGCAGTCGATCAAATGGGCCATTAAAATACTCTTGACTTGCTTTGAAAGATGCACCCTCATGTTTACATACGTGTGTAAGTGGGATGGGATTTGACACAGTCAGCTTTTTAGAGTGCACTTCATTAAATGACTCCGAGGTCATCTCAGAAAAATACAATGCTGCATACATAGACCTTAGTCGGGGGGTAGCACAATGTTTCATTTTTGACAGGAATGAAAGCCAGGCTGTGAGGTATAGAAATACAGTCCGTAAAAAAAAAATTGACTGCATGTCGACTGTTCGGCTGTTTTCGAAAAAACTTTCAGTAGACAAAAACTCAGTAAAGCTTTTATACATTCGTCCCTTACATACTCGTTTTCATCCATGTTAAATTCAATATGGTGTCTAACCTGATTAAAGGTCTATGAGCGGAAAAAAAACTGAGACTTTACTATCAAGGCAAAGAAATTACCGTGTGAGGAGGGATCTTCAGTATGTTCAGACGAATGTCCACGATATGGCATACATCCAAAAATGGGAAATAAAACATCAGTCCTGCAACAAAATTAAACATGTATGTATGTAAGTCCACAAACATAAATTATTAAAATATAAAAATGATTTCTTTTTAATAGTCACATACTAAAAGAACATTAAAATCAGTACTATATTAATTAAAAATTATATAAACTAAATTATATTAAAAATCTGTAACATTAACAATTATACATTAATAATATTAAAATATAAAATAAATATAAACAAAAATTTTATACAAATATTTTTAAAATAAAATGTATTTTCATAATAACTAGAATATGGCTATAAACTATAAAAGTGTTAATATGTAAATTAAAATGTACCAGGGCCCCTTGGTCTCTTCTGCAATAAATGCCCCAACCGAAATATAACGGCTCTCTCATGTTCTCTCACAATCTACAAATAAACAGTTTTATACATAACAACATTTATAAATGAAAGTTGTAAATGTACCAAATACATTATAATATTTTATTATTATTATTATTAAATCCGACTGGTTAAAAGCATACCTTCACACAGAACCATATGGAAAAAGGCAAGAAGAAGATCACCACAGACAGGACCAAGATGATCAGAAGTAGCTCACAAACTCCAAGGTATCTCTTCTTCAAGGCTTTAGTGAAATATTAAAGACCAAAGAACATATTATAGATCGTTTCCATCTGTTCTGAGATGTTTTCTTCTCCACACTTACCTTCTCCAGGTCCTTCGGTCTCCAGTAATCCCAGCAACTCCTCTCGATCTTCTTTTATTTGTTCCCTCACACTGTCTACATTTACAACAGTGCTGCTAGAGATGATTTGAGCCTCTTTAGCTTCACCTCTTTCTTCTTCTAATGTCACATCTGGTTTTTCTTTTCTTTTGTGGGGCTCTTGGAGCTTCACGGATTTGGGTGCTCTGGTTTTCCTCTCTTTAGCAGAAGGTGATGGCTCTCTCTTAACCCGTCCAGATCTGGAAGAATGCTGAGATGTTTCTGCTCTTTTCTCCATTATTGGCCTCTCTCATGAGAAGCATCCAGAGATCAGTGAGAGGAGCATCTGTTGTGATGGTTCATCTGGTGTCTGGTCTGCTCCCGTGGACTTCTGTGGTTCTGAAAAGGGAGTATTTCTGTTGGCCTGTGCAGGTTCATATGATGACAGGGGAGTGTTTGCGCTCTTCTAATTAATTTTACACAGTGGTAACTTCCTACACAGAGGTGAATGGAACATAATGTGTTTTTCTCTCTATCTATTTTATCTATCTATCTATCTATCTATCTATCTATCTATCTAATATTTATGTATTTTAGCAAATATATACATATAATGATATAAGACAGCATTTATAGAGAATGATTATTTGGAAAAATCTGTGGAAAAAGTCAGTCTATGTAACAAAACTAGGTTACTTACCTCACAGTGTTGTAAACTGACAATTATTTGATAAAAAGGCAATGCAAAATGTTTTGGGAAATAATATTTATATAATTATTATTAAGTTTAGTACTAATAGTATGGATATTAAGATTGTGGTTCATGTTTTCTTTTTAAGATCTTTGTTTAATACCAAAGTAATGTTTATTTATATGTGTGTGTTTATACACACACACACACAAGAAAATGCAAATTTGAATTTATATTTACTATTTAGATTTAGAATAAAAAAAATGTGATTAAAAATAAAAAATAATTAAATAATTAAAATTAAAAAATATATAATTTTATTCAAAACAAGTATAAATTATTTTTTAAATAGACTGTTATAAATCTACCAAAATGTATCAGTTTTTGTTGATATGCCTGACAATAAAAATAAAAATCAAATATAAATTGCCCAAAGTAGCTGTACATCATAAGCTGTGTGTAAAGTTTATTGAATGCTGATGTAACACGTGCCTCAGGAAGACTGCTGCATCTGCCCACACAACAGACGCTGATGAAATATACTTTAACCTACACTTCTGCAATCACTCCTGTTATAAAAATCAATCTCGGAGGATATTTTTTGACGCACGCTCCATTGACGTCATCGTCATCGCGCTCGCGCACCTGTCATGGAAAATTCCAATTACAAATTCCAAAAAACGTGGCCTGTCGCGTGATCTTCACGGAAGTTTATCTTGTACAACTAGTATTAATATATCGCCCATAATACACGTTAATAATATACATGCATACATATACATTTAAAGGACCGTCATGATTTCGAGGTTATCTTAAATAGACACGTGAATTTTGCGTTAAAGCAGTATAGTCAACTAAATGAACTGTGACATTTTATTTATTTATTTATTTATTTTTTGTCTAAAGGGTGTCTGTCGACATCATGAGGGATCACATTTACGTTTAAACTGTCATGTTTTTGTCAGCTGTCAAGTAAGTTAATTATGTACTCTTGTGTTTGTAGCTGTCAGTATGATCCAAGATCAGCTCCTCACGGTTTTGAAGAAGGATGTCAGCTCTCTTCTGGTCTCTGCTAAGCATGGTTTGACCCTTGAACAGCTCAAGAAGGACAACCAGACCATGCTGGGCTTCCCAATGCCCCTCAGGTTACTGGGATTCAGAAATGTTTTGGATATGGTCAAGGAAATGCCGGATGTTGTGCATTTGGAATACCTACTTGACGGCAGCATCATGTTGAAAAGCGATTTTAGTGTTTTATCCCTTTTGTTTGCTGCTAAATCAGTATTTATGGCCTAGAAAAATGTATTATGTTAAATCATCTTAATACAGCATGAAATTGATAAATGATATTGCTAGTCATAAGCTTTTGGTTTTGGGGGGGGGGAGGCTTTTTTCAATCTTTTTTCGACATTTGATTGGACAAACATTTGGACACGCCCACAAGTGCAAGATGAGTCATACAAAAATATCTTTAAGATGTTTATGATTTATATGTAAAACTGACATCTTAGAGACTTCTATCAGATGTTTGTAGATGAAGCGGTCTTCAAACACAAACACATAATTTTATTTGCTCGTTTTATTTACAGTGTTTTGTCACACTGTAGTCATTTTCATTCCTCTTTTTCTCAACATTTTCTTTCTGTCTTTGCTTTTTCACAGAGTATTTGGACTCCGAGTGCAATCAGCTCTTTTAGAAGATGTGCAGTGAGCACACTCTGGTGGGCACCATCCACAGCTACCAGGAGGACTCCCTGTTGCTCTAGTGTGACACAAACACGGAGGAGGATGTCTATATTCACCTCGCCCTAGAGAAAGAGGGCCACGCCCTTCCCTCCATGACTACTTCTGGATTGGTCTGAGCACAAATGTTCATTTAAGACGCTTCAGTAGATGATGGTTTCTTCTCATTTGGCTTTTAGGTGTCAGGGCAGTTCCACCCAGTGACGTCTTATTTCGGAGATTACCATCTTGAGGACGTAAAGGACAGGAGGAGGTCTGTCTGCTGAGGCTCTGCTGTAGATAGAGGAATGAGAGTGAGCAGCACTGGATCCTCTGTGTTTTTGGGAGCTCAGGTTTTTAAAGGGATAGTTCACCCAAAAATAAAAATTACCCCATGATTTACTCACCCTCAAGTAGTGAGGAGATATGAGCAGATATATTAGGGATCTGCTGATAGACATGGCTTTCAAACGCTCCTGTGTATATCTGAGTAAGTGCGCATTAAAGAGTGTGAAGCGATGATCACTGTACACTCTAAAAAACGCTGGGTTGTTTTTTCAACCCAAATGCTGGGTTGAGGCCGTTGGATAGGACTTTGGGATGTTTTAACCCAAGTTTGGGTTGAAAATAACTCTCTTTTTTAACCCAGCGAGGCTGGGTTGAGGACGCGGACGTGAAGGAGAGCACGCACGTCACGTCAAAAACGTACGTCTCCAGTGCGAGCAGCCGCCATTTTCTCAGCGTGATAGAAGCGAGAAGCGAGTGAAAGACTATGGTAAGTAAATATTCAAAATGTAAAGTTATCTTTTATTGTTTACCCGGTTGTATGAAAGGCTGAAGGTTTTATGAAAGGCGGAAACAAAGGAGCTTAACGTTATATATATATATATATATATATATATATATATATATATATACAAAAAAAAAAACGGACGCGGTTTTCGCCTCAGACACGGAGGTCTTAACTGCCTCATGTAACGTTACTGAACGGAGGATGTACTTTTAATATAACGTCCGTGAATGTATTTTGTCATATTTACATAAGATTTTACATTATCTGTTCTCTTTGAGGCGTTAACAGACGGTTATGGTCACAGTTACGCTCATGTGAATTTGTCTTTTTTTTCGCGGTTAAACTGAATGTGTGTTTGTCTCTTAAAGGAAACGGCATTGTGTAGTAAAGACTAGCATAATTATTTTGAGGCTGTTGAAGTGGTTACTGTTAAAAGTATGTTTTACATGTAATATTTCTTGTCGAGCTCCTGTCTTCATTGTCCTCGCGCTGAGCGTTAAAGACACAGAAGCTGTTTGTGTGAGGAGTCACAGACCTGTGAGGAGGAGGTGGTGTTCTTCTGAAGAGAGGGACAGACGGTTTAAGGAGAGTAAACTTCAGAATAACATCAAGTTATCTTTATTTTTACTAAGACTAAAATGTTTTTTTTTTTTTTTGATGTTGAAATCCAGAGACAAGATAACTTCATTCTTCTGAGACTGATGTAAGTTAAGTTATTATTACTTTTTTTTTTTTTTTTTTAGAAAATTAATGTTTCTGTTGTGTCCTGCCTGTTAACTTCACATTTCTGTGTGTGTGTGTGTGTGTGTGTGTGTGTATATATAAACAAAGCATTGAACATTTGATGAATATAACTTAAGATCAAATTGGACTTTGTTCAATTGTATATATTGTATAAAAATATACGAAAACACTTATACAATAAATTTACAATTAGTTAGTTTTTTTTCCAACTATTCTGGCATGACAGTACACAAATAAATCACAACATTAACTTTGATATTATAACATTTAACAGACGCATGTGTGTGTGTGTGTGTGTGTGTGTGTGTGTGAAAGAATGTGAGCAGGTGTATGAATGATAGAGTGTAAACTCTTCTACTAAACAACACAGAAAAAGCATTTAACTTTTTTTTTTTTTTTAACAAATTATACACTTACAGTTTGTTTCATAGTCCATGAATACAGATCATGCATCACAGTCAATTTTCATGATCTCTTTAGCATAACTGATGTAATCATGAAGAAACCCCATCAGCACAGCATCTGACATCTTCTACATCATCCAGGGCAGTGTCCTCCTTTAAAACCACCGCTGCATCAGTTTAGGGGAAAGAAGATTCTCCTCTCTGACCAGGATTCATCCCAGTCACCGCCTGTTCTTCATCAGTGGCCTAAGAGAAACACATTTGAAAAAATTAAACATTTAATTCAACTATCCATTTTCAGGTAGAGGTGTATTCACATCCGTAAGGATAGGTAAATAATCGGTTTTAAAGTTTCAACACTTTGTGCGGTTGTTTAATGTCTCAGTCCACCACAGCGCTCCAGAATGCTATAATGGCAGCACTAGTGTGAGGACATGCGATATTGTTTGAATAAATATTGCTTTCAGAAAGCTTCTTTACTGAAACATTAAAACAGACATGACATTCACATACCTCACAATATTCATGTACATGGAGGGCTGCTCTTCAAACCGTTAGTTCACCAAATAATTAAAATGTTCATAATTTACTCTCCTCATGTTTTTCCTGACTCATACAAAATCTGCTCATTTTTTGGAAAACATATGAATACATTTAATATTCTCTTTTTGTGTCCTCCATTGCTGGTCTGGGAGACCAGTATTTTATTTTGAACATACATGTTTGCTATCATATAATTTAAGATGTATTCATATATAAATATCAGAATTTACATCTACAATGACTCTATATTTATGAAGCTTGAAAATACTGATCATCTAAACTATAAATGGATTAACAAATATTATGAGAAAACTAAAAATATATTAATTTATGTTGTAAAGACAGACAAAAGTCTTATAGGTTTGGAATGACTTGAGGGCAAGTAAATGATTTTTTGTGTGAACTTTACCTTTAAGAGCGAAGACCAAGAATAATGACTCTCCAAATCAGACAACTCCAAAGTTGGTTTGAGTTCTGCAATAAAAAACACAGACATCAATGGTCTTAATGAAATGAGCACGTAATCACACTGTTGTTGCATCAAAATGTGAAGTAAACTGGCAGGAGACAAAAGAAAAATTTATTTTCTAAAAATAACTTACATAAAATCTCAAAGGAATGATGCTCTCCTATGTCTCTTGCTTTTAACATCTACAAAAACAAAAAGGCAAACATTATTTTACTCTTAGTGAAACACAACAACAACTGATAACATGAAATTATGAAGTTTACTTGCCTTAAACGATCTTTCCCTCTCTTCAGAAGAAGCTGAGAAAACCACCTCCTCACACAAGCAGACTTGTGTGTCCTTAACTCCAGTTAGTTTGAGTTCTGCAAAGAGGGACATCAATGGTTTCAATAAAATATTAACACATACATACATACATATATATATATATATATATATATATATATATATATATATATACACACACACACACACACACACACACACACAGAAATGTGAAGTTAACAGGCAGGACACAACAGAAACATTAATTTTCTAAAAAAAAAAAAAATAAGGCGTGAAACTATCTAAATCAAAACATTAATTTGGCATTTGATTTAAACATAGTATAAACCAGGTGAGTTTGCAAGTTTACCTAGCATGATGGCTGGTTAGCTTTACTAGCGATTAGCAAGCAAATAATATAATATTCATTCATGAATATGAGTGCTATTTTTTAATGTTTAATCTTCAGTGATACTGAACTTGCTCAGCCAGCTGTGTCATCATCTTACCCAAACATTGGAGTGTCCGTGCTCAACTTAACTAGCCATTAGGCAGAGGCGGCATCTATGCAGGTGAACCGAACAATGGTGTAATGATTCAGTTCGACTCCCAAGACAAGACGATGCTCACCCGACTGGCCAATAGGAACGTGGCCCCGCCCATGACACAATTCTCACAGTGAAAGCAAAATCCTGACACGAGAGCAAGAAATTGCATCAAGAGCAAAGAAAAGCGTTTCGAGAGAAACACTTTTTTTTTTAGAGAAAATATTTTCACACAGATAGCAAAAAATATATATTTGAGGGTTTTTTTCAAAGTATTTTGAGAGAGATTTTTTTTCTCAGAAATAATTAAAAAAAATTCAAATGTATATTTTTTTATGTTCTATGAGAAAATATTTTCTCTCAAAACTTTTTTTAGTCTCAAATATTATTATTTTTTGCTATTGGCATGAAAACTTTTTCTCTCAAATATTCTTTTTTCTCTCATGAAATGTTTTTTTGCTATCAGTGTGATAACTTTTTCTCTCAAACTTTTTTTTTTCTCTCAGATCTTTTATTTTCTCGCATGTAATAAAGAACCAAAACTCACTCCATACACTAGCCTCAAGCCATACTAAATGTATATGACTTTCTTTTAGACAAATACAATCAGATTTATATGTATAAAAAATGCTGGCTCTTTAAAGATTTATAATGGCAGTGAATGAGTGTTGAGATTTTGAATGCCAAAAAAATGCCTCGATCCATCATGTAAAGTGCTCCTCACGGCTCTGGGGGATTAATAAAGGACTTCTGAAGCAAAGAGATGCATTTGTATAAGAAAAATATCCATTTTGGATATATCCATGGAAGAACCAGGACATTTTTAAATATAACTG
Organism: Carassius auratus; assembly: GCF_003368295.1. NCBI lineage: Eukaryota > Metazoa > Chordata > Actinopteri > Cypriniformes > Cyprinidae > Carassius > Carassius auratus. Next base: position 5,058,313 of record NC_039289.1, read on the forward strand.
TATTCATCTGAAAGAAGAAAGTCATATACACATAGAATGGCTTGAGGATGAGTAGATCAAGCGATAATTGACATTCCTTTTTGAACTATCCTTTTAAGTGCCGTACTGTGTATCTCTATGAAGTTAATAAACAAATTGATATACAAAGCTTCTGTTCACACATTCCAGGCAATGAAACTATATTGTGCAAATATTTTGATCTGAACTATTTTTAGTTTATTAAAACAATGTATTAAACTGGTGTAGCTTTGTAATAAAGTTTGTGAGCAAGTAATCAAGAGTAATTTGCCGAAAGAGTAAAATCATTTGCGACTCTAGTTGGTTCATTCCAGGTTTCCAGCTCTGAAACTAACTTCTCCATAACTGTGGACTCAATCCTTGACCTTCCTCCCCTTGAGTGTATAAATAAATGTTCCTGACATCAAAACTGCAGCTAAAGTGAGTCGTATTACATCTATTTAAAACATATTTTGAATTAATTTCTTTAATATATATTTCCTTTCAGAGTGGAAAGGTTAATCCATCTGAAGCTCTGCAGGCTGAAGTCCTATTATGCTGCAGTGAATGGGATCAGGGATGGACAGTAGAGGACAAGACAGATAAGATGAAGCTTCAACATGACATCATGACCGAAGACGGATCGAAAGTAAGGAATGCGTCTCGTCCACAATAGGCATGATGACATGAGAGCTTTTGAGCGTCAGATATATTTGACAGGTAAAGCCTGAGGTATAATCTGATTCCAGTGCTCATCAATAAAGCTCCAGGATTCAGACTTTCATTCCTCACAGCGTTTAGCACACCGTCATTGCTCAGAATGACTTGAGGTGCTGTGCGTCTGGAGATTTAATCTCATGACGTATTTTTTTCCGCATTACATCCCCGTTCTCCCGCTGAGACCTTTGGGAGGCAGTTGATCTTAAGTGTGCGGTGATTAGATGAGAATGTTAATTAGTCTCTCCGCAGAGGTTCATTTGCTTAATCATTCAAAAGAAGGGTTCATTGGAAAAGGCAAGTTTCTACAAGAGATATGTGATATTGATTTTCAGCTGTTTGCAGGATGAAATCACAGAATCTAGCAAAGCAATTGCCGTTTCTTTTAAAGCTAAAGTGTCATTTTTGATGTTAAAATACTTGCTGAAATACTTTATTAATGGTTAAAATGTGTAAAATATTTATTAAAAAAAATTAATTTAGAAGACATACATTTTTATTATATAATATTAAGATTTAAGGTAAAAAAAATTGTTTGTAAATTTAAAAAAAAAATTTTCCTTGATAAACAGAAAATAAATAAATAAATACAATTATCTATGTGTAAAATTGTGCTTAAATACTATATAATAACTATAATTAAGCCATTTGATTAACCCAAACCCTTCAAAATTATTTTACTAAATATAATACAATTTATCTATATTGCTACTTTTTTTATATTATTTTTTTTCCAGAGTAGCTAAAGTGTCATTATTATTTTAAAATACTAGCTTAAATTTATTATCAAATATTAATATAATTAATTACAGAGATAAAATAAAATATCTGTTAAAATACTTGCTAAAACGCAGAGACGACTTTAAGCCTGTTGCATGTTGATTAACCTAAAAGTGTGTTACTGTGGTACTTTAAAAACATTGCTGTTTGTTAGCGTAATCTGACCAGCACAACTCTAACTAATTTGATTGTTTGACCTCTTTTTTTGGGGGGGGGGGGGGGGGGGTAATTTCTCATCTTATTAGCTCATTTTTAAAGCACATTAACTGATCTACATAGCCACATTATTTTTTTAATGTTTTTTTTCACATAGACAGAGAGCTTGTCTGCTCCTCCACCTGTCCAAGCAGTAAGTGACCTGCAGGTGTGTGCTTCTCCAGCTAAACCAAAGTCGTCTTAACCACATACACCAGCCCTTACACTCCTCCTTACCCCACCCTGATCAACTCCAGCTATCCAGGTACAGGACATCAACACTGCCACAATACCAAACATCCTAATGTCTTAAAAAAATGTTGTCATATCTACAGTAGTTGCATTGATGACATGATTCGCTTCACTGTTGAGTTTTCCTAGTTTTTCCAGGTGTACCCGTTATTCCAGTCCAGCCCCAGCTCTCCCACTCCATGATGCAATTGTTCAGCAGTCCAGTGCATCTGGGAGCGGGTCCAAACAGTCCGTTCCAGCACCACATATCTCAGATAGCTCTGAGACCAGCTGCGCACCTGTCTGCCCGGGCCAACATCCTACACTGGCGCTCCAGTCACAGAGCCGGACAGTCCAGAAGCGCTACGTGTTTTGTACTCTTGTCATCTTCAGTAACTTTTGTTCTTTCGTTTCTTTGGCTGCAACTTCCTAAAAGTAAATCAAATGATATATAAGAAAAGCAGTGACACGTCAAAGCAGATACATCTCTTATTCTTTTTTAGCGCAATATATCTCCAGTAGCGCATTGTTCTTTATTTTTATGTATTTGAATGTATAGTGCTAAAGTGCTTAACCCCTGCTTTTTTTCTTTTATGTACCTTCAATCAATTCCGCCCACTGGTTTTCCACTTTTTGGAATATTTAGTTTGACCCAACATTCAACGTGGGAGGATCCTTTGCTCCACTGAGCATGTTGAAATATTAAATTACTCAAAGAGGATGTTGTGTAACCAAGTGCATCCATAACATGACACAAAAACAGCGGAGCCAAGGAAAGGGTAAAGGTTGGCAGCGCTCCGCTGTTTCTGAATCTTCCTTGTTTAGTCCAATTACTGGTAATGGCATCTTAATGAGCTTTCTTCAAGGCCCTGAAGATGCCTGGTCTCTTAACAAGACCAGCTGGGAGCTGGGGAAGCAAAAAATATTACCTCATTTAGGGAGGGAGAAAAGAAAGCTTAATGTTGAAGAAATCAAATTAGCATTGGACGCTAAGCTAACAAAATTAAATTGAAGAAACTTGTTTTTCTTCTGAGTATGGAAGCCCCTTTCTAACACAAAAAGGAAAGAAAATGTTGACTTTTTATGTTGCAATTAGTCAATTTTCGTCACATAATTAAAGAAATCATGCTTTGGTAAATTATAATTGACAAGTCTTTATGGCATGGAAAATCTATGGCAATAAGCTGATTTAAGAATTTGAGAAGTCATAATGATGACAATTTTTGGAGTTACAATAGACATTCATCTCAAAAATATGACTAAACTTTTTATCTCAATGTTGAGGTAGAATCTCAATTTCAAATTGTCATGATCATTTTGTAACTTTTTCTCAAAAAACAACTTGGTATGTCTCAACTGACTTATTTTTATCTCACAATTGAATTTTGATAATTATAAATAATGATATACAATATATTTATAATTTTTATAATTATAACTTTTTATCTCAAAATTTTGAATTGTCAAATGAATGTCATATTTTTGTCATTAACTGACTTGTCATAATTATCACTAGCATGTCATTATATAGATTTTAAAATAATTATGACTTATCCCTTAATTGACTTTTTATCTCATATGTTAATGGCTGTCATAATTCCACATTTTTATCTAATAATTTTGACTTAGTATCTCAATTTCGGCTATTACATACATACATATATATATAGATATAACTTTTTATCTAATTAGAATGCCATCATTTCGACTTACATCATTATAACTTATATTGTAATTAACTTTTTTCAGCTTTTGACATATCATAATTATGACCTGTCATGAATTGAACTTTTTTTTTCTCATAATTGACTATAACCATCATTATTATATTGTATCAAAAATTTGAGTATCTCAAAATTTCAACTTGTGCCATAATTTTGACTTTTAACTTCATGAATAGGAGTTAGCATGTCATAATTTCTATATTTGATGGCATAATTATGACTTTAAGTTATAAGGACACAAAATATGGTTTGGGATCCTCCTTCGGTGTCAAAGTTTGGCAATACTTTCAGCTATTTTAAATAATTCTCAATCAAAGAAACAAGTCACATTCTTAAGTAGGTTGATTGCATTTCTATTAACTCTTTAGTGTTATGAAATGTAATGCATGTCAGTATTTTCTCACTATTTTGATTAAAAATGAGCCATAAAATCAAATCACACGCAGTCAAAACGTAGTCTAGGCCTTTCCTCTTTCTGTTTCTTCAAGCTTATAATATGCTTTGCCACAGCTGATGAATTCTAATATCTTTCGCTAACCTCTGCCAGCTCCAATAATGAAACTATGGAAGATGAACTCGATAAGCAAAACAAGGCAGTGAGTCATTTTTTTGTGGTGACACTTGTTTGTTAAAGCAATGCTCATGTGACAGAACATACAAATTACATAAGGAATTTTCATTTCACATCATAACTCGACATTTTGCCACTATGGAGCATCAATACAATCATTTCTGTGCCATTAGCCTCACAAAATAGGTTGTTTTTATGATTCCTTTGTCCTTTTTGAAGCTTGAATGCTCTTCACTGATAAACTTTGAGAGAATTTGGAGAAGGCTCAGTGATTTATGCCATTAGGAGAGTCTTGGTGCAAATGCAAGATGGAAGGGAGCTCTGATAGGGATCGGATTAAAGCACACTGCTGCATGGCAAATCATATTACCCTGGTTAACTGACCCACAGACCTTTTCCCTGCCAAGATGCAACTGGTTACCATAGAGACCTGTTGTTCTGTCCCCAGGCTTTTCTGTGGTACTCTTTGGGAAAGAGTCTATGTATGGACTTACTAATTGTAGTTATTATTTATCATATATATATATATATATATATATATATATATATATATATATATATATACATACATACATAAATGAATATATTTAAATGAATTTTAATCTTCTAAGACAAAATTACATCATAATTTTAAGTCTTTTTTTTACTTTTAAACTTTTTTTTAATTTCGATCTTTAGCTGCTATAGGTAAATAACTAACGTTAGATGAATAACATTAAATAGTCAAATATGTTTGCGATACAAAAAAAATATAATTACAATCATGAAGTGATACCAGTCCGTGCCTGTTGAAGAAACGGAGCGGATTTAGAGCTGGAGTGATAAAGGAACGCTTTTGAGTGTGGACAAGAACTCGCTTTCGCTCCATTCCATTAGCTACGTGAATCCATTACCGTGCTTTGAAGCCTACTCGGCTTCTTTGATTGGCTGAGAAGAAATATACAAACATACTAACGATTTTTTTTGTCCGATAATTATTCGATATTAATGATTTGTTTATAGAATTATTATACAAAATGTATATAATTCACAATTAGTACTTAATAATAGCGCTATTGCCGTGATGACACTCCGAGCTGCAATTGCTTAGAATCTAAAAATATATTCTTGTTTATATTATGCTTAGTGAAACTGTTTCAGTGAAACTTTAGTAAAAAACGTCCACAGGTCTTCTCTGCCTGACGTATGATAGTCTCTGACCTTTAGAGTAAAGTATTCATCTTCTGACGCTTCATCTGAGCGCGCGCGCGTCTCCTCCAGTCTCTCCGCGCGCAGGGAGTGACAGATAACTCCTCCTTTCGCCAACGTATTTCTGTTTTTGCGTGGGCATTACAGCAATCCTGGGACATCCTGACAGAATCCAGGTGTGGAGAACAAGTTTTTAGCCCCATTTTGTGGAAATAACCGGGTGAGAGATGGTGTGATCGAGCGCTCGTCTTCAGATCTCTCTCCAAACATACAGACGTTCACTGAAGGTACGACTGGATTCCTCTTTTCACATGCTCTTCATCTGTGTTGTTCTAGAAAATTAGACTTGGAGGGATCTAAAACCGATTCATTTCCTTATCCAAATGTGGTATTGTAATGATGACCATATTGATTTTTGTACACATCTATGTTATTTTTACATTGTTAAAAAAGTCCAAATGTAATGCATTCAATGTTTGTTATTCTAAACTCTAGAGCTAGAAGTTAGATATTATTATACAAAACAGTCACATTTAGTCATGAATCTGCTATTTAATAAAGGTTATGTGGTTGTTATTATTATTATTATAATTTTTTACATCACGTTGGAGAATGTGGTGAGATTGTGTGTATATTTATGTATTTAAAAGATATTTCCCGAATAAAAAACGTTCTCAAGCAGGTAACTATGGCAATAGGTAATAATTACGACAATATACTAATATTAAATGATACGAAATACCAGTTTGCAATATCAAGAGCTGTTTTGTACAGCAAAGAGCATCTGAAAGGGAATCAGTGTTGCCAAGTCCACAGTTTTACTTGCAATGCTCAACTTGAGATCACTTATCATAATAATCAATAAATATTCGAAGATGCCACAAACCCGGCCCAGCCGATATCTGTTAAAACCCACCGTGATTTAAAGGGGTCATATGATGTTTCTAAAAAAAAAAATACATTATTTTGTGTATTTGCTGTAATGAAATGTGTTTATGTGGTTTAAGGTTAAAAAACACATTATTTTCCACATGCTGTACATTATTGTTTCGCCATGCTGAAACACACAAGGTGTGCTCTGATTGGCCAGCTATCCAGTGCTTTGTGATTGGCCGAATGCCTCAAGGGTGTGATGGAAATGTTACATCCCTTGCCATACGGTGATACGTGTCCCAGTCAGAACACTGGCGCGACGAGACAAAACCAATAAAACCCATTACAAACGAGCCATTTGTTGCATCGAGTGGGGACATAATTACGGATTATAATGACCTATAATATGTTTTTACATATTGCATTGCATCGCGTCGCGTAAACATACGCGCGAGGTCTGGAATTGAGAACTGTTGCTCAAAAATCACGTTTGAATCATCAATAGCAAATCCTTTACATATAAAAACATACTTACAGACTGTGATTCGCACCACTGACAGAGCATTGCAGTCTACCCTCCCAGGATCATCTGAATATTTGGGTTGAATTGTTCTGGAACAGTGTTGTAAATACGACTTAATCACTGATTTCTATTCGTGTCCTTTTTTTTGGAAGACCAAACAAAGTATTTTTGCTTTCACGACGAAACGTTATGCATTTTGCAAATCTTCCCACATTGTGATGTAGACATGTGGGGGCGTGTCCAAACAAGGCGTTTTAGTGGGGTGTGGACAAGTCTTAACTTTTATAAAGAATATTTCTTAGGGATTGAGACTTAAGTGTTTGCAACTTTACAGACTTTTCTTTATGAGCTTGTAACACTCCAAAGAGAAAGGAAAACTTGAAATATGACCCCTTTATATTCCCAAAGGAATGGGATAACCTTTCACAGGTGAAATTGCGAGAGGGGGCGTAACCATAGATATGTAAGGATTGTGGCATCTTTAAATATTCATTGATTATTTTGGTAATTGGTGAATTGGTTTGAAGTTGACCCTTCCAATATGGCAGACGGCTTTTGTATAGCGGCCCATAGAAACAGTTGCTAATGAGGTGTATACATATCTAAGGTTGACGGGGTAGTTTTTTAAGTCCGTAGGTGAAGCGAATCACTGATGTTTGAGGAATTTTGAGCCAATTCCACCCAGAACATAATTAGGCTAGTTTTAGCCGTATAGTTTTGGGAAGTAGTTGAACTGGTTTTATTACGTAGACCTGGCAACCTTAAAGCGAATAAGACTGGAAGACCATTCAAGTTACAAATATCCACAAACCAGCTTTTATGTTAAAAATAAGGTGGATAGGCACATTTGTCAAAAATAGAATACAAAGTTAACTTATTTTTCAACAGCCATTAGGAAATGAAAAGGTCTGATAGTACCTTTTAGGTGAAAGTGATGGTTGATTGGAATGTTGTTCATACATCTAACCCCCTCCTTAAACTTAACTCAAACCCTAAACCTAAATTTAACCGAAATCTGATAGAAATGTTATACCTGGATCATCTCGGATGGAAAGAAGTTGGGTTTCCTCCCTATGTAGATCTCTGTGCTATTTTGTTTTACGATTACATGTCACATAATTTACATGAATGTACATCCCTCTTTGCACTAATCTCAGAGGAGACATTTTCTAACAGATGCTGATTGCATCTGGGCTTCGAGGCCCAGCAAAATGCAAATGCATTCTGTGAGGAGAACCAGAGGAATAAGAACCTTTCCAGAGGTTGTCTAACTCAACATCTGAACACAACTTTTTTTTTTTACTTATTTAAAATATAATAATAATTGTTATATGTTACTAAGAAAGTGAGGGATTTGTATTCTGTTCTCTGAGTTACAAGTGTTGTAACAAGATATCAGTCTTCAGAAGGTCATTGCTCTGGCATCAAACAGCTGGTTTATGGGCCCCAGGGGCTGGAAATTGGTTAATGCAGTGAGCTGCTTCCCAGCCCTCTGTAGTAGAAATGAATTAAAGCCAGTTCAGAGCAGAGCCAGCCAACAACTAATGTGGAGAGCCAGAGATTATACCACCAAATGACTAACTTTAAGATATTTTAGGACAGTATTGTCAGTAAAATGTACTATTTTCTTCATTTGCAGCAGTGTGTATTTTTTCATATATATATATATATATATATATATATATATATATATATATATATATATATATATATATATATATATATATATATATATAATTAATATTATTCTTAATTGTTAGTCATTCAAATAATTATAATAATGATTCATTATTGAAATATAAATATATATATAATTTTGTTGAAAATTATAGATTAAAGTATTATCATGTTATAATAATATTGTATTATTATTTTTTATAATATTAATATACAGTCTGTAAATTTGTTACAATGTTATCAAATAGACCAAAATTCCACAGTTTTATTGATCGGTTTAGTTTAGTTTAGTTTTTATTATTATTATTATTATTATTATTATTATTAATTTGAATAATCTATAATTATTATTAATGGTTAAAATATAAATATGAATAATAAATCGAGTTTTAATATTATTCTTATTTGTATATTAGATTTATATAAAGACATTTTTATTATATAATGTTAATGCAATTTTATAGATTGGTTCAGTTATATAATATATATAATAATACTAATATATATATATATATATATATATATATATATATATATATATATATATATATATATATATATATATATAAATCTATTTGAAAATGAAAATTTTTGTTATTAACAACAAAACACACATATCAATTATTTCTTAAGTTTTTATCATGCAGGGATGAAACCACACAAATGTGGGTTTGATACAGTAATTTTTACAAATAAAAATACATTTTCCACCTTATATTTAGCGTAATATCAAATTTTACATAAATATACACAACCTGTGACAAATTGGCCAAATGTGACATTTAAAAAATGTATTTGTCTTTATAACTACATATGTTTAATCATTATATAGTTGATTCATGATTAAATGAATGTGCTGTGATTAAATAAAAAATGAAAAATATGAATGCATAAATCAAATCTCAATGCATATTATGTTGATGTTTGGTTTGTTGGTGTGTGAAATGAAATCCGCTTCTAAAGAGCACTGCCCATTATAAAATGCTGAATAAGAGGTCATAGTTTGAAGCTGCTCTCTAATACAGTTGGGATTGACCTTGGAATGGCATTTAAAACCTCTATAAATCCTGCAGTCGCTGGCCCATGAGCCCTCAGGCTACAAGCAGAGGCATGATGGGATTGTGGAGGATGTATGGGCTAATACAGTATGTGTTCTGACTGTTGAACATGGATCTGAGTGGAAGAACAGAATACAGATTATTACATTAGAAGTGCATTTAAACATGCCACAACTGTCATGCAGAACTGAGCAGATGTGCGATGTGTCCATGCACAAGATAATCCAGATGTCTTTATCATAGACCATTGAGTTTAAGCTCTCTAATAGTGATTCCATTGTTTCACATACACATGTACATTTGCAGAGGTGCATAGCCTGCTGGAAATGATGGTAACAGGGTTACATTCTTTAATTTCATTTCTTCTTAGTCTGGGAATCTCATTTAGCTCCATGTCGGCATAGTGAACCGAGAGATACATAGTCGTAAATCAAAAGACGATTGGAGGAAAAAACATACATTTATTGGATGTAGCTTATCTGTAAATTTGAACAGTGTTATTTTATTATTATTTATGTACAACTTTAATATACTAGCTATAGTTTTTATTAATATTTTGAATAAGCTTTTATGTTTTTTTTTTTTATTCAGTTATTTAGTTAATAAAATACAGCCAATTTTACTGCTTAGGGTTCATTTATTATTTATTTAATTTTTAGTTTAATTTATTTACATTGTAAATAAGTATTTATTTTATATTTTCAGTTTTCATTTTAGCTTCATTTTTAATCATATTTTTTATTTTTGTATAATATATAAATATCCATTATATATATATATATATATATATATATATATATATATATATATATATATAAATATATATATATATATATGTGTGTGTGTGTGTGTGTACTATTTAGTTTTAGTTTCGTTTTATTTTTCAGTTATTACTATTTCTTATTTCCACTTTTACTTATTTGCCTTATATGTTTTTCCCAGTTTCTGTATTTGTAGTTCTCGTTTTAATTTAATTTAAGTCATTGAATTTTGTAATGTGTTTTTCCCCCATCATTTCTATTTATTACATTTCAACTTGGTTTTATATTACTATTTAAATTTTTTACATTTCAGTTTTAATTGTTTTAGTTGAATTCCAGTTATTAAGTAATTTTAGTGCTTAGACTCGACTATTTCAGTTAGCTTCCAAGACAACATTTCTAATTTTAGTTTACTTTGTTTTTCATTTAATATTATGTATTATTTTTGTTTTAGTATTATTTATTTTAGTCTACTATAGTTTTTTATTTATATTTTAAGTTAGTAGATATTTTTATATTATATATGTATATATATATAAAATATATAAAGTATATATTTAAATTTTTGTTTAATTTTTAATCATTAAATATTTTGTTTTTTATTTGTTATTTGTATTTTTTACATACTGTTATTTAGAATTTCTCTATTTTTATTTTAGTTTCAGTTCAGTTTATTATTATTATTATTATTATTATTATTATTATTTATTACCAATTTTACTTATCTGTCATTTAATTCCAAGTTATTTTTTGTCTTTATTTAGATTTTAGTTGAATTCTTACTGATTTCATTTTAAGTGAATTTATTTCATTTTATTTATTTATTTTCAGTTATAATTTTAGTGCTTCAACTTTTCATTTAGTTTGTTTTCCTCTAATTGTTTATATTTTATTTTATTGTCAATAATGCAGTGATTCACAAAGTACCATTTAAGATGCTTTCAAAGCAAGCAGCTTTCTGTTGGTTAGCGTGGCAAATTTGCTTGAAAAGCTTGAACCTGCTGTGAAATTTGCTTGGGGAAATGTGTCGCTCTTGAGTGAAATTCCCAATCGCTTGGATTGCCATTGAAATGACTGGATTTTGACTTTAGAATTTTGCATAGCAGTGGTAAATATGAGCAGCAGTTGGTTATATTTAAAAATGTTCTTGAAAACTAATGACAAGAAATATCCATCCACATGCTTGTGAAGTAACAGCATTTTAGTTGCTGAGTATTTAGTTGAGTTTTTTTTGTTTCTTGTTCTTTTTGAAATTTGACAATTTGTCAATATATGTACTTTTATTACATGGAAAAGAGCAGCATGAACATTCTTCAAAATATCTCCTTTTGTCCTCCACTGAAGAAGGAAAGTCTAACAGGTTTGAAACAACATGAAGGTTAACAATGATGAACAGAACTGAATCTTTGAGAGATTTTTGACAGCACTGAATAAGATTTAGACAGGAGATTATTTATTTATAGAATTTAATTGGAGGATGTTTTTAAATGTCATTTTATTTCATTTTTAATTTTTATGTATTTTTTATTTGGGATTTTGCTTTAAATCTGATTAAAAATATATATATTAGTAAAATCTTTATTTTTCCATTAAATAATATTGCAGTGTATATTATTGCATTGAGTTGTGCTCATTGCATTCTGGGAAACAGCACCACGTACTTGCATCTCGAAGCGTAATTCTGGAGAGAATTCATATGCTGGCACTTTTCACTTGATATAAAAAATGTATACCCATCCTTATAAAAAAAAAAAAACTTTTATATTATCTTTCATATTTCAGATTACTAATATGAAAAATGACACAAACTGCAGCTTTTCTGCCAACGTTTTTTAACATTCATCCGTGACTTTTCCAGATTAATTGCACTACTAAACTGTCAAGCTACATTTCATTTTAAGCACTTTATAGATTCCTGTAAAGCAGCGTATAATAATTCATAAAGTGCTCATTAATAGTTTAGTATCATCTCAGGTGGGTCTGAATACAGAGGCATGTGTCAGCGTCCAGTCTGCATCCCGTCTGCTCCGGTTCGTGTGTGTGAGTGGAGTTGCTAAAAGATGCATCACATGTTGGTCTTCTAGGCATGTTCTGTGCTGGATTTAGTTCCCAACCCCAGCATCAACTTAGCTTGTGCTTTTTTGCATTAGGCAGCTAAAACTTTTTTACTGGAAAGATCTTGTTTTACATTAATTCATAGGTGCTTTTATCCAAAGTGGTGTAGAAATGAAGGACATTAAAAGCAATTAATATAAAGCAGGTGTGTGTGTCTCTCTGTTTGTCAGTTCTCTGTGAGGCTTCATTTCTCTCCTCAGACTGGATGATTGCATTTCATCAGTGCTTCTTCTTAATCAGATCTGCAGTGCTGGTCAAACTCAATCGGGCAGGGCAGCTTGACCCGACACTTCCTCTGTCAGCACGTGCTGAATCAAACTAGATGAACACTGACGACGCATCTGTCCAGAGGTGTCAAGTAACGAAGTACAAATACTTCGTTACTGTACTTAAGTAGAAATTTGGGGTATCTATACTTTACTTGAGTAATTATTTTTCAGCCGACTTTTTACTTCTACTCCTTACATTTTCACGCAAGTATCTGTACTTTCTACTCCTTACATTTTAAAAAATAGCTTCGTTACTGCTATTTCATTCCGGATTGTTATCGTTCAGAGAGAGAGAAAGAAAAAAAACCTATCCAGATAAATCGCGCCATCAGGATGGAGTGAATTTGATTGTGGTTGGATGAGAAGTATAAACATATACCATTCTGACACCCTATTGGTCTATACGCGATCCATCACACCTGCACGTGACACAAATCACATCACACTCCAGCAAGGGCATAGACAGTTTTGGATTCGTTTATCAAACAATATATTTCTTAAAAGTAGGTTGGAACCGGTATCCGATCGCCTCAGAGTCAGTCCGCTTAAATTTCAAATGAAACCGGCGTCAGTCCGGTCTCCTCCCGTCTTTCAGCGCGCTCTTCAATCCGCCGACCGCGGTGGAGCAGCGCGAGCTCAAACAGAGACAGAGGACACAAGGTGTGTGTTTACCGATAGATTGTTAGAATATCTGTATCTGTGAAGTTCTTTGTCATAAATACAGTTTACAAAAGGTCACGATCAGTCGGTTTCTCATCTAGTGTAAAGTTTTCGCTTGTCACCGCTAATCACGAAACAGCTGTTTCCTTACACTTATTTAAATATACTTCATTTAATCATACGTACATACACTGCTGTGCAAAAGTCTTAGGCAGTATTTTCACTTAAAAGAATGGTGTTCGGCCAGTTATTTATATATTTTGCTGTAGTGTCAGTATAAAATATCAGTTTACATTTCCAAACATTTTGCCATTGTCAAACTCCTTGTGCATTCAAAATCGCACTAGATTATTATTAAAATTAATGGCAAACTACTGTCCTACAGACACATTGCAGCAAAAGATATAAATAACTGGCTTAAAACCCTTTTTTGGGGTGAAAACACTATTCTTTCTTTTCCATAAGACTTTTGCACAGTGCTGTATTTTAAAAACGAGATTGTTGCTACTTTATAAAGAATGAGCATACAGTCATTCACAGAACTGATTTAAGACAGTGACAGACAGCACTCATCTTAACTAAATATCAGAGTGAGTGACAGAGATACAGTAGAAACATTATGTGTACTTTTGTATTAAATAATGACCCAGATTGTGAAATACATTTATTAGCCTTAGATTAAGGGAAGCACAACTTGGGAAATGAGAGCATCCAAGGTGAAAGCTATGGATTTATTTTAAATATTTGTAATGTTCTTTAATGTTATCCATAGTTTTTTTTGTAGTTCTTTTATTTTTTTTTATTATTTTTTTTGTATCGGTTCAGGCACGTTGAGGTGCCAGTACCATTTCAAAAGTATCGAAAAGGCACTGGACCCTACTTAAAAGTTATTATTTATTTCTCAGTACTGGCTCATTTGCCAAATGGGTGCTTTCTCTTCGTCCTCCACAAATTAAGCTACTGTAGGTAGTTGGGTAGTGAGACGTTTTAATAAATTATCGTTTGCGATTGATGACGCAAATGACAATGTTGTGATATCTAGGCTATAGAGCATCACAGTCCCACCCACAGCTGGTGCCGGAACTAAAAATTCAATGCAATTTCTGCATTGACATTTGGGGTATAAGCCATAAAAACGTAACCATACATGGTAGACTTAAAACCAGCTACGGCTGTACTAAGCGACAGTATATGCTCATATAAACGTAAAAAGATCATGGGGCACTAACCTTGTTTTGATATAAATGCCTTTTATTCGCGATGTCTTGGCTAAGTACTTCATTAACCACAATCCTGAACAATCCCACAATCCCACAGTGATGTATCTGATTGGTGGAGCTCGTGTAACCGTCTGGTTAAACCCCTCGAAGGTCCGTGAAGACTGAAGAGCATTAATAAAAAAATAAAATAAAATAAAAACCTGTGTTGCGTTTTTGCACGGTAGACTTATCAGTGCAATCATGATCTCCTTGGCTGCCATTGAGAGTTTTGCAGGGAGGTTGGTAACTTTAGTTAGCATTATCGTCCACTTTAGCTAGGCTACTGTAGCCTCCATATGAAATGAGTCATATCAAGCATTTTATAATGCCACTGTCAAAACAATATTTAGCCTAGACATACCTTTTTGTGCATTTACTGAAAATTTGTGTAATGGCAACGACAAGTGTTGACAACTGAGCGGTGATTGCAGTCAGGTATAAAGCACTGCACCATGTTGCTGACGTTATCGTTAACCACTTTCACACACACACACAATATAAAATACACGATGATAAAATAAAAATCAATACACAATACATATATAAAACACTATTTATTTACACGATTAATACTGAAAGAACTGCTATTACTACACATTCACTATATAAAATAAAATTCTCTGGAGGAAAAAGTTCGCGTGAGCGGCCGTCATCAGATTTGGATGTCGCTCAAAAGGCTTGTTGCCTCGTTCGCAGTTGTGGCTTCAGTCGAATTCAATGGGGCGCGGTGGTTTATGGGATGAGTAGTTCCTGCGCTCGAAATGAAAATATGTACACAGTTTTGTACCTTTGACTTTTTTTGGATTTTGTCTTAATTTTTTCACTTGAAATAATATGTTATATGCTTATGAGTTCAGCCGTAGCTGGTTATCCTCACACATGCTCTTTAACTCTTTATATACGGATTTTTCCGAAAGTGAATGGGAGAAATGAATGGGAAATTTACTTCCGGCACCAGAGCTCTCTCGGGCTGTGGGTGGGACTGTGAAGCTCTATATCAACTTTGTAACTCATTACCCCCCGAACACTGGACATAGCAGACGTATGTACCGAATACAAGAAGCTATCAATCAAGAAGGTATCAGGATTATGAGTTATTTTTCATTTTTAGTTTTTGATTAATCACTTAGATTAATCATTCATTTTGACAGCACTATAATGTTTATTGTAAATAGTCAACCACACAAGAGTAATTGTTTCTTAGCCTGCACCAATGTTCTTGTCCATTGCCCTCACAGAGTCCTGCAGCTAAGCTTGGATGTACATTTACATTCCATTCAAGGTTATTGATGACATGCACCTGAAGTTTGACTTTTTCCACCATAACAATACTTATTGGCAACTAGTCATCATATCTCTAGTTCTTTAATGTATTTGCATTGTACTAAAATGAGTTCATTTTCAATGGGCATATATGTGGCTGAAACAGGTAGCCTAGTGCATCCCAAATTTTTCAATATGAACATTTTAATATAACATTATAGTCATTATGGCCTTTAGAAAAATGTTTTTTTGAGGAGGTGGGGTAGTGCACAATAGGCCCTTGTGGCACGGCCCAAGCTTTTGTTCTTAATGGCATTTTTTTTCCTTACATTACTTTTACTTTTATACTTTAAGTAGTTTTTTAAACCAGTACTTTTACACTTTTACTTGAGTAAAAAGCTTGAGTTGATACTTCAACTTCTACAAAAGTCTTTTTAAACCCTAGTATCTATACTTCTACTTGAGTAATGAATGCCAATACTTTTGACACCACTGTTGAACTAACGTGACTCTTCTTCATACGTTAGATTTATGCATGTTTTTTTTTGTGTGTGTGTGTTGTGGTTTTGCAGTGCCATCTAGTGGACATTGTGACATTGCACCCGAAGTATTGGAGCTCAAAAAAGGGTTCGTTTGGCATGCTCCCCGGACACCTGTACTAATGGTCTGACAGTCAGTCTGTGTGTGTTCACGTCTAGAGTTTCATGGAGATCAGGTCGGATGACAGCTGGAACTGTGGTTATAACCGGAGGGATTCTCGCGACGGTGATACTCCTGTGTATCATTGTCGTGCTCTGTTACTGTCGACTTCAGGTGAGCGCGCGCTTCATAACTTAAAGGGGTACTCCACATCAAAATGAAAATCTTCTCATTAATCACTTAGCCCCATGTTGCTCCAAACCTGTAAAAGCTTTGTTCGTCTTCGGAACACAATTTGAGATATTTTTGGACAAAAACCGGGAGGCTTGTGACTGTCCCATAGACTGGCAAGTAAATTACACTGTCAAGGTCCAGAAAAGTATGAAAAGCATCATTAGAATACTCCATCTGCCTTCAGTGCTTCAACCGAATTGTTGAATGTAGTCTTTTTTGTTTTTTTGAGTACAAAAAGTATTCTCGTAATTTCAGTAATTTTTTTTGACATTGTTATTTACTTGGCAGTCTATGGGACTGTCACAAGCCTCCCGGTTTTCATCCAAAATATCTTAAATTGTGTTCCGAAGACAAATGTAGCATTTATGAATTTGGAATGACATGGGGGTAAGTGATTAATGACAAAATTCTCATTTTGGGGTGGTGTATCCGTTTAAAGCTAAAAAATAATGATAGACATTTTCCTCCGTGCATTGAATTTTGTGAATAAACAAAAAAAAAACAGATAGATTTGGGTGATTTTTCATGAATCAAGTTTTTATTTTATTTATAAGTTTTTATTTATTTTTTATTTATAATGATAGCAATAGTGAAACAGGAAGGTGTAGTTTTTTTTTTAAGTTAATTAAATATTATATATATATATATATATATATATATATATATATATATATATATATATATATATATATATATATATATATATATATATATATATATTATTTTTTTTTAATTATACATTTGAATGATTTTTATTTTATTTATAAACTAAATAAAATAACACTTTAATATATTATTTATTATTATTTTTGATATATTTTAATTATTTTTATTTATACATTTTAATACCTTATTAATATTTATAATGATAACAATAGTACAACAGTATGATAAAGATTTTGATCAACTTAATTGCTTTTTATTTTTATTTACAACATTAACAGTAGTGGATTTTTTTATTTAATTAAATTTTTTTTTTTTTTTGGTATTTTTTTTTATAGCTGTAAATGAAGTCAGTGAGTTTTTTTCATTAATAAACACTTTATTTAATTCGATTTTATTTATTATGATAGATT